>NW_011148533.1:0-364 GCF_000146605.3 Meleagris gallopavo | reverse complement strand
TAACCCTCACAACCCCGTAACCCCCGTATCCCACCCCGCATCCCCACCTCCTCCCTGAGCAGAGCTCTCAGCTCCTTGGCGCAGAGCTGCAGCCGCTGTCGGTCCCCGCTGTCCACCACCCAAACCACCCCGTCGGTGCTCTCAAAGTAGTTCCTCCAATAGGAGCGCAGGGAGCTCTGCCCGCCCACATCCCAAACGTTCAGCGTGAACCTGCGGAGATGACGTGGCTGCCAACATGGCTGCCAACATGGCTACCAATATGGCTAACGACATGGCTGCCAACAAGGATGCCAACATGGCTGCCAACATGGCTACCAACATGGCTGCCAACATGGCTACCAATATGGCTAACGACATGGTTGCC
>NW_011148532.1:0-342 GCF_000146605.3 Meleagris gallopavo | reverse complement strand
GCGGTCCTCATTTTGTCCCCTTCCCCCCTTCATACCTAGTTTAAATACCTGTCAATAAGTCCCGCCAGTTCCTCAGCTAGAACCCTCTTTCCCCGTGGAGACAGGCTGCATCCATCTGCAGCCATCATGCCAGGTGCCGAGTAAAATTGCCCCGTGATCAAAAAAAAACAAAACTCCTGCGTTTGCTACCAACTCCTAAGCCATTTGTTCAAGAGATGGTTTTTAGGCTCATCCCACTATCGTTTCCTGCCACTGAAGGTACAGATGTAATAACCACCTGCACACCTGTTCCTTCAACTACCCGCTCAGTCGCCTGAAGTCATCTTTGATAGCCTTCAGGCT
>NW_011148531.1:0-588 GCF_000146605.3 Meleagris gallopavo | reverse complement strand
CAAAATGGTGTTGGGTACCTGAGCCTTCTCTGGTGGTAAGCAACATCGTGCACAGAGTGCAGCCATGTGCTCCGAGCAAGGAGCACAGGTTTGTGCAAGAGGCCCGGATGCAGGGCAGTGCCTTCATGACTGTATTGTGTCCAACAGGTGGCAGCAGAGCTGCGGTGCTCCCAAGTGCCGTAACAACTGCACGGAGAGATGTGTTGGTCTCGGTGGAAACAGCAAGGAAGTGGAATGTGCATTTCCCGGCATGCCCCGGAACCTCACTTTGCTGACTGGTCATTGTCTGCCCAGCAGGTAAGGGCGATGCACACCCGCCAGCGTTTACCCATTCCAGAGCCCGGCACAATAGGGTTCCCCCAGAGCTCTGAATTGCGCTTCATGGTGCCCAGAAGGCTGCCTATCCTCTTGTTCTGTGTCTTGCTTGTCTCTGGTCTTGCACTGTTTTCACTATTACATTCTCTTGTCCTCCTATTTTTGTGTTCCTTGCCCCATTCTCTTGGCCTAATGACCCCTTGGCTTTGTGTTGCCACATTCATGTCGGCATTCAGTTTTGCGTTCCTGCCGTATTGTCTGGGCCGTCATCTT
>NW_011148530.1:0-963 GCF_000146605.3 Meleagris gallopavo | reverse complement strand
CAGGACTTTGGGCAGGAGGAGGGCTGTCAGCAGCCCAGGGCGGGATGTGGGTCCCCTGGGGACAGCAGCCACAGCCTTTGTCCCATCTCACAGTGACCCTGGGCCATCCGTAGGACAGCTCGAGACCCTCCTCCTCTGCACAGCCCCTCAGAGCACGAGGGAAGGTCTGGGGGTGGCAGTGGTCCCCCTGGAAAGGGGTAGGGGGATGGTGCCCTCCATCCCCTCCATCCCCAGGCCCTGACGCCCAGTGCTCAGGGCTCCAGAGAGCCCCCAGGGTCCCTCAGTGTCCCTGTTCCAGTGCCACGCTTATTGTAACAGACTTCTTCCTTATGTTCCATCTAAAGACTCTGTCCCTTGCTTTTGCAGCCCCCCTTGGGATACTGAAGGCCGCCCTTAGGAGGTCTCCCCGGAGCCTTCTCTTCTGCTGGCTGCCAAATTCGATGCATATCATGAAATGCTTCTTAAAGACAAAGCAGTGGAATGTCTTTAACCTCAACGAAATAATTTTTTAAACGTCAGATGGACTCTGCTATAGAAGCAGATGTCAAACGTGGCTTTTCTTCATTCAAAACTGATGCCTGGCAACTTGGAGACTAATGTATATATGTATAGAGATTTTTTTTTTTCCTCTTCCAATTTTAATAGTAAACTGAGACTATTCTTTGAATGATGAAATGCTAAAAATGTGTGCTCTCATTTTCTGCCAGTACTCGGCTGATGGAGGTTTTTGGCCGTTCTGTGGCATGCAATGCAATCAGCATGGAAGCGTCGTTTGTGGTTGTGGATTTTGAGTAAGATTTCTCACCCTCTGCTCATGATGGGTGAGAGTTCAGCTGTCCAAGGAGAAGACTTGAGCTCTGCTTTTCCAACGTGTATTTTTGTGTAAGTAAAATTGAACCGCTGACTCATTTCTAGCAGTGGTGACCAGCTCAGGTGTGTTGGATGGTATCGTGGACATTGAGG
>NW_011148529.1:0-575 GCF_000146605.3 Meleagris gallopavo | reverse complement strand
GATCCGTCTGCCCCATGCTGACCATCCACAGCTAGATCAAGTTGCTCAGAGTCTGAGCCAGGCTCACCTTGAAAGGGCCAGCACATCCACCATGTCTCTGGCAACCTGTGCCACTGCCTCAGCACCCTCACTGTACAAGACATTTTCCTTAGATTTCACCTCCATTTTCCCTTGTTCTTTCCTTTAGGTATTGAAAGGCTGTTACCAGGTTCCCTTGGAGCCTTCACTTCTCCAGGCTGAACAGCCCAGCTCTCCTTGCTTACAGGACAGGGGTTCCCATCCTTGGGTTCGTGTTTGTGGCTGTACTCTGGATGCACTCGCACAGCTCCATGTCTCCCTGCACTGAGGACTCCACATCTTGGACGCAGACACTGCAGGTGAGGCCTGAACCAGCGCAGAGCAAGAGGGGATGGGGATCTCCTCCCTTCGCCCCCTGACTGCGCATCTTTGGATGCAGCCCAGGATACGGTTGGCTTTCTGGGCTGGAAGGCCCATTGGCTGGCTTGTGTCCAGCTCCCACCCACCAGTACTCCCAGGCCTTATGGAGCAGGACTACGCTCAGTCCTTTCATCCCC
>NW_011148528.1:0-786 GCF_000146605.3 Meleagris gallopavo | reverse complement strand
GCAGGAGGCATCGGAATCGCACTCCTTCGCTCTCACGCGTAGAAAGCGGCATTCGCGCTGAACCGCTCCGGAGACTTTGCCGTAGCTGGCCGAGAAATCACGCTTCTCCCCGAATGCCGCTTTCAGCCGTCAGCAGCGGTCTCTTGTTTCTCGCTTGCCGAGAACGGGCCACTTCAGCCGGCTGCTTTTCTCCGACGAGTGAGCGGGCTCCTGTGCGCACATCGGAAAGGACCGGTTTGCACTTCGCCTTGGCTACATGCAGAATGCACTACGCCTACCTCTGAATACTATGTCTCTGCCTTTATTTCGAGCCACAATTCATTCTAGTGAGGTTTTCCACTACTATACATCTGCTTTCAGAGAGGAAAAGAGTGGAAGGGAAAACCCTCACTAAAAGACACCTGGAAGTTCGAGGAGCGACAGCTGTAGTGCTCTCAGGGAGTGCGTGACAGAAAGTGGGGAGAGATCCTTTCAGGACTGCGGAGAAAAAACCCCCACTCGCAGGTAGTGCAGGAGGCTGAATTTGCACTTGTCGGCATCGGACTCGCACTCCTTCGCTCTCACGCGTAGAAAGCGGCATTCGCGCTGAACCGCTCCGGAGATTTTGCCGTAGCTGGCCGAGAATCGCGCTTCTCCCCGAACACCGCTTTCAGCCGTCAGCAGCGGTCTCGTGTTTCTCGCTTGCCGAGAACGGGCCACTTCAGCCGGCTGCTTTTCTCCGACGAGTGAGCGGGCTCCTGTGCGCACATCGGAAAGGAGCGGTTTGCACTTCGCCTTGGCTACATG
>NW_011148527.1:0-710 GCF_000146605.3 Meleagris gallopavo | reverse complement strand
GAAGCGTGGAATTTCTGGGAGAAAATGGCGTATTTTTGCGAGATAACTGGTATTTCTGAGAGAAAATGTTATATTTTTGGGGAGAAAACTCCTATTTCTTGGAGAAAATGTCATATTTTGAGGATGAAAACTGGCATATCTGGGAGAAAATGCCGTGTTTTGGGGGACTAAACTGGAATTTCTGGTAGAAAACGTTGTGTTTGTCAGGTGAAAATTGGCATATCTGGCACAAAATGTCATCTTTCATGGAGAAAGCTTGTATTTCTGGGAGAAAACGTCATCTATAATTGGAGAAAACTGTTATTTCTAGGAGAAAACGTCATATATCAGGGGAGAATACTGCAACTTCTGGGGAAAAATGTCATATTTCTAGGCAGACGACTGGTATTTCTGGAAGAAAATGTCATGTTTCTGGTTGAAAAATGTCCTATTTCTGGGAGAAAACAGGTATTTCTGAGAAGACACAGCAAGTTCATTGAGAAAAATGTCCTATTTCTGGGAGAAAAACTGGTATTTCTGGGAGGAAATGTTTATTCTTTGGAGAAAACACCTATGTCAGTGAGAAAAATGTCGTATTTTTGGGGAGAAAACGGGTATTTCTGGGAGAAAAGGTCATATTTCCAGGAGAAAACTGCAGTTCCTGCCAGAAAATGTCATACTTTTCAGGCAGAAAAACTGGCATTTGTGGTAGAAACTCTCATATTTCTGGG
>NW_011148526.1:0-468 GCF_000146605.3 Meleagris gallopavo | reverse complement strand
GGGCGCTATGGGGGTCAGTACGGGGCGGCTATGGGTGGATGTGGGTCTCTCTGAGGTCTCTCTGGATCCCCCATGCTGTTCCCAGATCTCGCAGCAGGGGCGCTCTTGGGCCGTTTGGGGGCAGCGCTGCTGAAGTCATCACGGGACGGAAGCGTCCGTGTGTGGCACCCGAGGGGCGGGGCTCCGGTGAGGGGCGGGCCCTCATTGGATGGTGTTTGCCCCTGGAGGCGGGCTTACGGGGAGTGGTATGGCCCGAACGAGTGGCGAGACTTTGTTGGATGGTGTTTACCTCTGGGGCGGGCTTATGGAAGGGCGGGCTTAACCGAGGGGTGGGCCTCGTTGGGTGGTGTTTGCCCCTGGGGCGGGCTTAACCGGGGGGTGGGCTTCAAACGGGCGGTGTTTGCCCCCATTTGGCCACCAGTTGGCCACCAGTTCACCCCACTTGGCCACCAGTTGGCCACCAGTTCA
>NW_011148525.1:0-416 GCF_000146605.3 Meleagris gallopavo | reverse complement strand
ATCCACCCATCCACCCCAACACCCAGCAGGGATCTGCCCTGGAACGCACAGTGCTACCCTCAGCTTTCGTGTACAGTTCTCATCTACCGAAGCACTAACCACAGGAAGGCTGGAATTCGTTCTTCCCTAATAAGAGGAAAAAAACCAAAAAGCTATTTTTTTTTTTTCTTTCCCTTTTTTAACACAAAGACACATCACAGGGCTACCAGGGGACGAACGCGGCCCTGCGATGATGGAAGCCGCAATGCCCGCACATCGCTGACGGCCCCGCGCTCCCCTCAGCCGCTGACCTTGGCGTCCGCTGCGGAAGCCATTGCTGCTCGCGGGGCCGCCTGTCACCGCCGCCCGTCCCCTCCCCTCCCCGGGGCGCTGAATGGAATTCCTGCCGCCGGCCGCTCCCTGCCCGCCCGCTCTTT
>NW_011148524.1:0-638 GCF_000146605.3 Meleagris gallopavo | reverse complement strand
GTTGATGTCCCTGATGAAGGGGAAACCCGGATGCTTGTACCAACTGGGCGTAGAAGCCCTTGGGAGCAGCCCTGCGGAGGACTCGGGGATCCTGGTGGACAAAGAGCTGGACATAAGCCAGTAGTGTGCACTTGCAGCCCAGAAGGCCAACTGTATCCTGGGCTGCATTCAAAGAGGAGCGACCAGCAGGGAGAGGGAGGTGATTGTCCCCCTCGTCTCGGCTCTGGTACGGCCCCATGTGCAGCACTGCGTCCAGGCCTGGGGCTCCAGCACAGGAATGATGTGGAGCTTTTGGAGCAGGTCCGGAGAAGGGCCACGAAGATGATCAGAGGGCTGGAGCCCCTCTCTTAGAAAGAAATGTTGAGGGAACTGGGATTGTTTGTGTGGGAGAAGAGAAAGCTCTGGAGATAGCTCATGACAGCCTTCCAAGACTCGAAGGGAGCGCATAAGCAGGAGGGAGCAACGGCTGTTTAGGAGGGTGGATAGTGACAGGACAAGGGGAAATGGTTTTCAAGTGAGACAGGGGAGGTTTAGGTTGTTTATTAGGAGGCAGCTTTTCACGCACAGGGTGGTGACGCACTGGAATGTGTGCTTGAGAGTCACTTCCAGGATGATCTGCTCCATGATCCGTGACCAGC
>NW_011148523.1:0-524 GCF_000146605.3 Meleagris gallopavo | reverse complement strand
CCAGAAATATCAGATTTTGCCCCCAAAACATGACATTTTCTCCAAGCAATACGGGTTTTCTCCCAAAATATGATATTTTGCTCCAGAAATCCCAGTTTTATCACCGAAGACTCTACGTTTTTCACCAGAAATACCTATTGTATCCCCAAACATGACATTTTCTCCAGAAATACCAGATTTCTTCCCTTAAATATGACACCTTTTCCAAGAAATAGTACATTTTTTCCCCAAAAAATATGATATTTTCTCCAAGAAATGCCAGTTTAATCGCAAATATACGACATTTTATACCGCAAATAGCCGCTTTTCTCCCAAAAAAATAATCGCTTTTTTCTGCCAGGAACTGCAGTTTCCTCCCACAAATACCTATTTTTTCTACAAGAAATACCAGTTTTCTCCCCGAAATACCATTTTTCAACCAGAAATAGGACGTTTTCTCCGAGAAATAGTAGTCTTTCTCCCAAAATATGTATATTCTGCCCCAGAAATTTCCAGTTTTAATCACCAAAGACTCTACGTTTTTC
>NW_011148522.1:0-809 GCF_000146605.3 Meleagris gallopavo | reverse complement strand
GTCAGTTGCTCTTCCTTTCCCCACCGATGCTGGAAACAGCGTGGAACGGGATGGGGGGACATTTCAGCCGTGGGTTCCTACCTCAGCAGGACTGAACGGCTGTTCTGATCCACGTATTTTAACTTGAGGGAATCTGACACTAATTAGAGAAATGAGGGGCTTGTTAAAAGAAAAGGGCTGTGCCGCATTTTGTGCTGCAAGATGGTCTCCGAACTGCTCTTAACAATGCCCAGAATGCTTCCTTTTTGATGGGGAGAGGTTTAGCAAGGATTTTTTAGATGAAAATAGTTCCTTGTGTGTTTCCTTTTCATCAACCTTTCTTTCTACTTCTTGAAAAGTTATCTTTGGATTACAAATCAATATTTATTACTGAAGAGAATTGAAGAGAATACACACGCACCCTGCACCTTTATCTGCACAAAGAATCTTCTGAACATCTCTGCACGTGTTTCTTTTTGGCACTGAGATGAAGCTGTGTGGAATATAGGCTTGGATGAATTTCCATCAAGTGCAGGACATGTAGTGCTCATCTGAGATGTCCTGCTGACAAGAACAGCAGAGTGCTAAGTTTTACAGGGTGGCGTTGCTTTTTCTTTATTCTTTTCTTTCTTTTTTTTTTCCTAGTCATACCCACGGAACCACAGAAGCGTTACCCAGACAAATGAGCATTTGTCGCCTGGACTTCCTACAAATGACAGAGGCGGTGGGAATCAGCATCCGAAGCATCCGTAAGACCCCTGCAAAGGAATGGTGAGAGTTACCCTGGCACCGTCCTTTGGCACTCTCAGGTCTCTGTAAGCTGTTCAGCT
>NW_011148521.1:0-664 GCF_000146605.3 Meleagris gallopavo | reverse complement strand
AGCTCTCTCACCCTGTCCTCCTAGGGGTGGTGCTCCAGCCCTCCGATCATCTGCGAGGACCTGCTCCAACAGCTCCACGTCCTCCTTGTGCTGAGGGCTCCACAACCAGACAGTGCTCTACGTGGGCTCTCACGAGAGCAGAGGGCCGCAATCGCCTCGACCTGCTGGCCACGCTTCTCTTGATGCAACCCAGGCCTGGGTGGGCCTTCTGGGCAGCAAGCACACCTTGCCACCTCACGCTGAATCTCTCCTCAGTTCACGCTAACAAATCCTTCTCCACGGGGCCGCTCTCAAGCCGTTCCCCGCCCAACCCGTATCCGTGCTCGAGATTGCCCCGACCCAATGCAGGACCTTGCTCTCGGCCTCGGTGAACTTCCCGAGGACGCCATGGGCCCACCTCTAAGCGTGTCCAGGTCCCTCTGGATAGCGCCCCTTCCCTCTAACGTGTCACCTGCACCACTCAGCTTGGTATCGCCTGCAAACTTGATGAGGGTGCACACGATCCCACTGTCCACGCCGCCCATAGAGACGTTCAATGGCACCGGTCCCATCACCAGTCCCAGCACCCATCCCTGAGGAAGCCACTCCTCACCGCGCTCCGCTTGGACACTCAGCCGCTGACTGCAGCTCTGAGTGCCACCATCATCCAGCCACTTCCTCATCC
>NW_011148520.1:0-824 GCF_000146605.3 Meleagris gallopavo | reverse complement strand
ATCCGTGACCAGCACAGAGGTGAGACTGACATGCTGGTAGTTGCCCGCGTCACACTTTCTATCCTTCCTAAGAGGTGTGCTGTCACCTTTTTTCTCCTCAGCAGGGACTTGACCTGACTGCCTCGACTTGTGAAATACCATGGAGAGTGGCTCGGTGACTGCAGCGGTGAATTCCCTCGGAACTCTGGGACTCATCTCGTCAGGACCCAAAGTCTCCTGGATGTTTGGGTCCTCAGGTGGTCCAGAACCTGATCTCCCATGGCAGTGTGGGATGGGAAGGGGTCTGTGGGACTGAGGAAGCAATGGCAGTCCCCACCTCACCAAAGCAAAGATGAGGGCTGTGCATCCTGAGCAGTTCTCAGACAAGATGGAAGCCAAAAATGGTGTTGGGTACCTGAGCCTTCTCTGGTGGTAAGCAACATGGTGCACAGAGTGCAGCCATGTGCTCCGAGCAGGAGCACAGGTTTGTGCAAGAGGCCCGGATGCAGGGCAGTGCCTTCATGACTGTATTGTGTCCAACAGGTGGCAGCAGAGCTGCGGTGCTCCCAAGTGCCGTAACAACTGCACGGAGAGATGTGTTGGTCTCTGTGGAAACAGCAAGGAACTGGAATCTGCGTTTCCCGGAATGCCCCGGAACCTCACTTTGCTGACTGGTCATTGTCTGCCCAGCAGGTAAGGGCGATGCACAGCCGCCAGCGTTTACCCATTCCAGAGCCCGGCACAATAGGGTTCCCCCAGAGCTCTGAATTGCGCTTCATGGTGCCCACAGAAGGCTGCCTATCCTCTTTGTTCTGTGTCTTGCTTGTCTCTGGTCTTGCACTGTT
>NW_011148519.1:0-640 GCF_000146605.3 Meleagris gallopavo | reverse complement strand
GGAGTATTTCCTCAATCTTTTGGATGTTCTACTGCTAATTCTAAGTCCTATGGCATCCCATATAACATTTTCAAAAGCAGAAAATGCCTGTATCTGTCCTAGGTTGGGTCCTTAAATTTAATAGTGCCAGTGGTAAACATTTAATCCGGGACATCTTAGTTTCTATCACTAATTTAGTAAGTTGTTTCTTGATTTCTCCGTTCATCCTCTCTACTTCCCCGAGCTTTGGGGGTGCCACGGAGTGTGGAATTCCCACTTAACTCCGAGTGGTTCTAAAGCCTCCTTCACTGTTCTGGAAATAAAATGAGGTCCTCTGTCTGAATCTATTACCTCAATGTTCCCATATCTGGGGATGATGTTTTCAAATCATATTTTTACCACTGTTTGGGCAGTGGCTCTGGCTACTGGGAAAGCTTTTACATAATACGTCGGATGGTCTATTATCAGCAATAAATATTTGGATCTCCCAGTTTTAGGCAATTCTGTAAAATCTATCTGGATTTTGACAAACGGTCTTAAGGCTAATTCTCTCCCACCCGGTATTCTTTCTCTTAGATGCTGCTTATTAACTTTCCTACAGGTCAAGCATCCTCCCAAAACAGCCTTTGCTATATCGTATACCCCAATGCACATATATTTG
>NW_011148518.1:0-303 GCF_000146605.3 Meleagris gallopavo | reverse complement strand
AACAATAAACTTCTTAGGAGATGGATGGAATGATTTGCTCCTGAACCTGCAGCTTGAGAGACCTTCCTGGAGGAAAGATCCTCCTCTTCCTTCTCTTCACTTTCTCCAAGTTCCAGATCACTGCATTCAGCATTTCTGTTGCAGTTCCAATAGACACTGGCAGCTAGAAAATTAATTGAAATGCAAGTCATGATTGCAAATCTTCCTCACAGCAAGAGGCTACGTTCTGAACTCTGGTAGAACAGTTCACAGGGCTTTCATTACAGAAAGACAGAAGTGGTGTTTTGTTCCTTGCTTTTTTTT
>NW_011148517.1:0-598 GCF_000146605.3 Meleagris gallopavo | reverse complement strand
CAGAGCAGAGAGAGTATGTCGGCATTGATGTCAGAGGTAAGAAATGGATGTCAGTAATTCATTGCATTTAAGCTCACTGCTGCAGGAAATAACCTGACTGTATTAACAGACTCTAATGCTTGCTTATTCTCCAACATGAAATATTTCATACCTTTCAGAGCTAAGGTACCCCTGCTGAACTCCACAGTCTATCTGAAGCTAATAACTGCATTTCTGAGGTTCACATTTATTCCATTTTTCTCCTTTAGTTTTGTTTTCTAAGCCTTTCTGATATTTTCTAGCATGTTAAAATCCTTGTGAACCTGTGGAAGTCCAGACAGACTCAAAGCAGAAACTTATGGATGAACAACAGATGTCACGTGCTGGCTTAACTGACTGCTTTGAAATGTTTCCTTAACAAGTGGAAAATATCAGCGCATCACTCAGACAACCCAACAAGTTTTGGGAATTACAAGTCACAAACTCTTAAAGAAATGAATGCATTCCAGTAACTTTTGAAAATCAATGAGAAAAGCTAAGCTGAGTGCTTCTAGAGATATTGTCTAAATGTTAAGAATGACATTCCAAGCTGCAGAAGAGATGTAAAACAGGAATGTGT
>NW_011148516.1:0-547 GCF_000146605.3 Meleagris gallopavo | reverse complement strand
AGGAAGCACTCCCCAGGTTCACATGCTGCCCCTACTCTTCCCAGCCCTTACATGGGATCAGGGAGGGGTGGAGCCTGGCTCTGCCCCACTCCACAGCCAAACTGCCCCCCAGCTGTGCTCGCGGGGCTGCACCCCGCCCCAGGTGTTGCCACAAAAACAGGAGGGCAAGGGAATGCCCAGGCAAAGGCAAGGGCCAAGAGAACATGGAAGGAAATGCCAAGGATGACGGCCCAGACAATACGGCAGGGAACGCCAAAACTGAATGCCGACATGAATGTGGCAACACAAAGCCAAGGGGTCATTAGGCCAAGAGAATGGGGCAAGGAACACCCAAATAGGAGGACAAGAGAATGTAATAGTGAAAACAGTGCAAGACCAGAGACAAGCAAGACACAGAACAAAGAGGATAGGCAGCCTTCTGGGCACCATGAAGCGCAATTCAGAGCTCTGGGGGAACCCTATTGTGCCGGGCTCTGGAATGGGTAAACGCTGGCGGGTGTGCATCGCCCTTACCTGCTGGGCAGACAATGACCAGTCAGCAAAGTGA
>NW_011148515.1:0-766 GCF_000146605.3 Meleagris gallopavo | reverse complement strand
CCTGACGAGATGAGTCCCAGAGTTCCGAGGGAATTCACCGCTGCAGTCACCGAGCCACTCTCCATGGTAGTTCAGAAGTCGAGGCAGTCAGGTCAAGTCCCTGGTGAGGAGAAAAAAGGTGACAGCACACCTCTTAGGAAGGATAGAAAGTGTGACGCGGGGAACTACCAGCATGTCAGTCTCACCTCTGTGCTGGTCACGGATCATGGAGCAGATCATCCTGGAAGTGACTCTCAAGCACACATTCCAGTGCGTCACCACCCTGTGCGTGAAAAGCTTCCTCCTAATAACCAACCTAAACCTCCCCTGTCTCACTTCAAAACCATTTCCCTTGTCCTATCGCTATCCACCCTCCTCAACAGCCGTTGCCCCCTCCTGCTTATGCGCTCCCTTTGAGTCTTGGAAGGCTGTCATGAGCTATCTCCAGAGCTTTCTCTTCTCCCACAGAAAACAATCCCAGTTCCGTCAACATTTCTTTCTAAGAGAGGTGCTCCAGCCCTCTGATCATCTTCGTGGCCCTTCTCTGGACCTGCTCCAAAAGCTCCACATCATTCCTGTGCTGGAGCCCCAGGCCTGGACGCAGTGCTGCACATTGGGGCCGCACCAGAAGCCGAGTCGAGGGGACAATCACCTCCCTCTCCCTGCTGGTCGCTCCTCTTTGAATGCAGCCCAGGATACAGTTGGCCTTCTGGGCTGCAAGTGCACACTACTGGCTTATGTCCAGCTCTTTGTCCACCAGGATCCCCGAGTCCTCCGCAGGGCTGCT
>NW_011148514.1:0-727 GCF_000146605.3 Meleagris gallopavo | reverse complement strand
CAATATATGAACTGCTGTGATACGGATTCACAAGTAGTGCCTGTATTCATCCAGTTGTGTTTGACCGAGCTTTCACAACTGCCCTTGAGGAATGTGGCTGCAGCCACTGAGAGCTCTCACAGCTCCTTAATCAATGGTTACAAGACTAAAGCAACAGGAATACAGAACATTTGGGATGGCTGGTAAAAATGCACTGTCTGCAAAGCCCGCGAGGTTAACCAAGAACGTGAACAATAGGGCTGACCACAACTGCATCGAGTCGTGCAACAGCTCTACAGAGAGTTCTGAGTTTCCCAGGAAAGCCTCTGGGGGGAAGGAGAGGGTCAGCCTGCTGACTGGTCCAGAAGTTAACAGCAATGTCCTCCCTGCCTGCTTATCAATGCCTCTAGTAGAACGCATTCCTGTATCTAAATATGCACAGAAATATTTATGGATTTTTAATTTTTTGTCTATATTCATGTCTATTTCATGTATTTAAAATAGATAACTATATACAATTTATGTGATTTATATCACTATATAATGACTATATATTTATAATATGTGCACACATGTATGAATTCTGTTCTTCTTCTACTGACCAGGGATAACTACCTGTGGGAAAACACTCCCAAGTCTGCCAACAGAGTGCTGTTCACAAGGTCCCATCCAAGCCCGCAGTTCAAGTGGACAATGCAGTTGTGACAACAGCAGCAGGTGAGCTGCTAAGGTGGAAACTCGACCTTTT
>NW_011148513.1:0-420 GCF_000146605.3 Meleagris gallopavo | reverse complement strand
CTCGAGACGTACCTCGAGAGCCCCAGCAGCATCCTGCAGCTCCTGGACGCTGTCACCCTGGCTGTCCATGACTGTCCCACGCTGGTCCCCCCTGCCATGGTGGCACAGTGCAGCGCAGTGCCATCCTCACTGAAGAGGTGACGAGTAGGGGTACAGGGAGGGGGCTGGAGGCAGCTGGGGACATGTGGGGTCTGGTGGGGTGTGACATGGGGTCGCTGGTGTCACCATCATTAGGTGTCACCTTCACTGGATGCCATTGGGTGTACTGAGTGTCATTGTTTTTCAGGTGACACCGTGACACAGGGTGAGCTCGATGTGGAACAGCCATGACGCAGTGTCCCCGTCTCCGGCTGTCAGTGTTGTTACCATCGTCTGGTGTCACCACCACTTGTGTGTCACCATCTCTTAGGTGACACCGTT
>NW_011148512.1:0-842 GCF_000146605.3 Meleagris gallopavo | reverse complement strand
GAAATGCCAAGGATGACGGCCCAGACAATACGGCAGGGAACGCCAAAACTGAATGCCGACATGAATGTGGCAACACAAAGCCAAGGGGTCATTAGGCCAAGAGAATGGGGCAAGGAACACAAAAATCGGAGGACAAGAGAATGTAATAGTGAAAACAGTGCAAGACCAGAGACAAGCAAGACACAGAACAAAGAGGATAGGCAGCCTTCTGGGCACCATGAAGCGCAATTCAGAGCTCTGGGGGAACCCTATTGTGCCGGGCTCTGGAATGGGTAAACGCTGGCGGGTGTGCATCGCCCTTACCTGCTGGGCAGACAATGACCAGTCAGCAAAGTGAGGTTCCGGGGCATGCCGGGAAATGCACATTCCACTTCCTTGCTGTTTCCACCGAGACCAACACATCTCTCCGTGCACTTGTTACGGCACTTGGGGAGCACCGCAGCTCTGCTGCCAACCTGTTGGACACAATACAGTCATGAAGGCACTGCCCTGCATCCGGGCCTCTTGCACAAAACCTGTGCTCCTTGCTCGGAGCACATGGCTGCACTCTGTGCACCATGTTGCTTACCACCAGAGAAGGCTCAGCTACCCAACACCATTTTTGCTTCCATCTGGTCTGAGAACTGCTCATTATGCACAGCCCTCATCTTTGCTTTGGTGAGGTGGGGACTGCCATTGCTTCCTCAGTCCCACACACCCCTTCCCATCCCACACTGCCATGGCAGATCAGGTTCTGGACCACCTGAGGACCCAAACAGCCAGGAGTCTTTGGGTCCTGACAAGATGAGTCCCAGAGTTCCGAGGGAATTCACCGCTGCAGTCACCGAGCCACTCTCCATGGT
>NW_011148511.1:0-924 GCF_000146605.3 Meleagris gallopavo | reverse complement strand
GATGTCCGTGGCTGCAGAGGCTCTTCCAGAAGAAGAAGAAGGCAGCAGAACCTTATGCTCACACTGCAGTACAAAATGCTACAGGAGCAGAAACAAACCGGGCAGCTCTGGGTTCCTCCCGGGAAGGCAGAACTGCACAGAGATGCACCAAAAGGAGCACTGAACTGGGAATTGGTACAAAACACAGCAGCGTCACTTTAAAATGCACGTCGTGTTTTTGTTGTCAGGGCTATTACAGCCCAAAGGTTGTCATAAAGTTCATGTAAAGGAGGATAAAACACATTTGTGTATGTTCCATACACAAAAGCAAAGAGGAAAGGTGTGAGGGTGTTTCCCCAGTGAGAAGTAAGATTTCAGAAAAGGACACCTACAGAGAGCCCAGAGGGATATCCAGGCAAACGTAACAGTAACTGCTACAAACCAATGGTACAGAGAGAGAATTCCCTGCCAGGAGTAGCTCACAGTCCAGTGATAAAAATTCTCAGCACTGGCTGCAAGGTTGTGTTTGAATTAAAAACAGTATTTAAAAACAGTCTGGAAGTTTTGAGCTAACTATTATAAATATTATTGGGGGGGGAGTTGCTAAATGCTGCTGCAAACAATGTGGGGGCAGAAGAGCCCTGGCACGGGAGGTATCTTTATGCCAATCTGCACACCTGCACAGCAGGCCCTGCTGCCCCTGCTTCACCCCTCCGTGGGAACTGCCCCTGCTGGAGTCTCTTCTGGCCGCAGTGAGCCAGGGCGATTCCCCTCCATCTGCCCGTGCCCTGCTGCTGCCCATCCCCACGGCAATTCACGGCCTGGGCAGCGCAGGCGAGCTGTGAAACGCCCTCTGCATCCCGCTGCACAAAGAACTGCAGGCACAGAGGAGGTCGTGGGGCGTGGAGGTGGCAGCTGGAGGGACACCATGGGCCATCTGTGGTG
>NW_011148510.1:0-331 GCF_000146605.3 Meleagris gallopavo | reverse complement strand
TGATGCAGTGGCACAGGTTGCCTTTCAAGGTGAGCATGGGTCAGACTCTGAGCAACTTGATCTAGCTGTGGATGGTCAGCATGGGGCAGTCGGATCACATCGCAAACCTACCTGCATACAAGCAGCGCACCAACATGGGGTGCATGATGTTCATTACCTGCTGGACAGATCTCACACCACTGACTGGAGGAGCCCAGGCTATCCTTCAACTCCATCAGGCTGCAAAATGAAATCAGAAGAGACGCAGAACATAATTTAAAACACAACAAGGATGCACACAATGCCCTTAAAAAACACCCACCGCATGGATGCAATTAGCACATAGCCCTAT
>NW_011148509.1:0-335 GCF_000146605.3 Meleagris gallopavo | reverse complement strand
AAACCCTTTTCACTTTCTAGACTTTCTAGACTTTCATCATCACATACATTACTAACTATTTCAGTTTCACCCCCTCCCCTCCCCAGGCTTCCAGTGCTCACACTGGGATATCGGGTTTCCGAGATCTCTGCAGATGACGGCTATTCTCACTTTCAATGTCCCGTCCCATCCCCATTCACAAGCAATGCACCCTTTACATTCACAGCGGGAGGCTCCGGCCCACACCTCTTTCTCCTACTCCGTTTTGTTCTTACAAGCCGCGGGTGGGGGGGGGGGGGTAGTAGTGGGGGGATGGTGTTCTCGTGCCGGCCCAAACTCTAATATCCCAAACTCAC
>NW_011148508.1:0-782 GCF_000146605.3 Meleagris gallopavo | reverse complement strand
CCTCCTGCACTACCTGCGAGTGGGGGTTTTTTCTGCGCAGTCCTGAAAGGATCTCTCCCCACTTTCTGAAACGCTCTCCCTGAGAGCACTACAGCTGTCGCTCCTCGAACTTGCAAATGCCTTATTAGAGCTGGTTTTCCCTTCCACTCTTTTCCTCTCTGAATGCAGATGTGTAGCAGTGGAAACCTGACTAGCATGAATTGTGGCTCGAAATAAAGGCAGAGACATAGTATTCAGAGGTAGGCGTAGTGCATTCTGCTCTCTTTTCCGATGCGCGCACAGGAGCCCGCTCACTCGTCGGAGAAAAGCAGCCGGCTGAAGTGGCCCGTTCTCGGCAAGCGAGAAACACGAGACGGCTGCTGACGGCTGAAAGCGGAGTTCGGGGAGAAAAACGCGATTACTCGGCCAGCGACGGCAAAGTCTCCGGAGCGGTTCAGCGCGAATGCCGCTTTCTGCGCGTGAGAGCGAAGCAGTGCGATTCCGATGCCGACAAGTGCGAATTCAGCCTCCTGCACTACCTGCGAGTGGGGGTTTTTCTCGCAGCCTGGAAAGGATCTCTCCCCACTTTCCTGAAACGCTCTCCCTGAGAGCACTACAGCTGTCGCTCCTCGAACTTGCAAATGCCTTATTAGAGAGGGTTTTCCCTTTCCACTCTTTTCCTGTCTGAATGCAGATGTGTAGCAGTGGAGAACCTCACTAGAATGAATTGTCGCTCGAAATAAACGCAGAGATGTAGTATTCAGAGCTAGTCGAGTGCATTCTGCATGTAGCCAAGGCGAAGT
>NW_011148507.1:0-842 GCF_000146605.3 Meleagris gallopavo | reverse complement strand
TAATTCTGTTCTGCGTCTCTTCTGATTTCATTTTGCAGCCTGATGGAGTTGAAGGATTGCCTGGGCTCCTCCAGTCAGTGGTGTGAGATCTGTCCAGCAGGTAATGAACATCATGCACCCCCATGTTGGTGCGCTGCTTGTATGCAGGTAGGTTTGCGATGTGATCCGACTCCCCCATGCTGACCATCCACAGCTAGATCAAGTTGCTCAGAGTCTGAGCCAGGCTCACCTTGAAAGGGCCAGCACATCCACCATGTCTCTGGCAACCTGTGCCACTGCCTCAGCACCCTCACTGTACAAGACATTTTCCTTAGATTTCACCTCCATTTTCCCTTGTTCTTTCCTTTAGGGATTGAAAGGCTGTTACCAGGTTCCCTTGCAGCCTTCACTTCTCCAGGCTGAACAGCCCTGCTCTCCTTGCTTACAGGAGAGGGGTTCCATCCTTGGGTTCGTGTTTGTGGCTGTACTCTGGATGCACTCGCACAGCTCCATGTCTCCCTGCACTGAGGACTCCACATCTGGACGCAGCACTGCAGCTGAGGCCTCACCAGCGCAGAGCAGAGGGATGGGGATCTCCTCCCTTCGCCCGCTGACTGCGCATCTTTGGATGCAGCCCAGGATATGGTTGGCTTTCTGGGCTGGAAGGGCCCACTGCTGGCTTGTGTCCAGCTCCCACCCACCAGTACTCCCAGGCCTTATGGAGCAGGACTACACTCAGTCCTTTCATCCCCTAGCATGTTTTGGTGGTGGGTGTTCCCTCATCCCAGCTACTGACCCTGCACTTGGATTTGTGGCCACTGCTCAGCCTGTTGAGGTCTCTGTGGATGGCATCCCGTCCCTCT
>NW_011148506.1:0-337 GCF_000146605.3 Meleagris gallopavo | reverse complement strand
CATGTTGGTGCGCTGCTTGTATGCAGGTAGGTTTGCGATGTGATCCGCCTCCCCCACTGCTGACCATCCACAGCTAGATCAAGTTGCTCAGAGTCTGAGCCAGGCTCACCTTGAAAGGCAAACCTGTGCCACTGCATCAGCACCCTCACTGTACAAGACATTTTCCTTAGATTTCACCTCAATTTTCCCTTGTTCTTTCCTTTAGGTATTGAAAGGCTGTTACCAGGTTACCTTGGAGCCTTCACTTCTCCAGGAGGCTGAACAGCCCAGCTCTCCTTGCTTACAGGAGAGGGGTTCCATCCTTCGGGTCGTGTTTGTGGCTGTACTCTGGATGCAC
>NW_011148505.1:0-709 GCF_000146605.3 Meleagris gallopavo | reverse complement strand
GGAAGAAATAAAAGAAGCTTAGGAATATCATTTGATGATTCAATCTATATAGATTCAATTGGAGTGCCTAGGGGTGTCCCTGATGAATTTAAGGCAAGAAAATCAAATTGTTGCGGGATTTGAGTCACTGTTTTGGTGGGTAACGATTAACAAAAATGTAGATTGGATTAACTATATCTATTATAACCAACAGCGATTTATAAACTATACAAAAAGTGCCATCAAGGGAATTGCAGAACAATTAGATGCCACAAGTAGAATGGCCTGGGAAAATAGGATTGCTCTAGATATGATGTTAGCAGAAAAAGGAGGTGTATGTATAATGTTGGGTACTCGCTGTTGCACCTTTATCCCCAATAACACAGCTCCAGATGGCACAATAACAAAGGCATTGCAAGGACTTACCACCCTTGCTGACGAATTGGCAGAGAATTCAGGAATAGATACCTCTATCACTGGATGGTTGGACTCCTGGTTTGGTAAATGGAAAGGGGCAATTATATCAATATTTACTTCTTTGATTACAGTAGCAGGAGCCTTAGTAGCCATCGGGTGCTGTGTTATCCCCTGTGTGAGAGGACTGGTACAGCGATTAATTGAGACAGCACTATTAAAACAAACACCCAATGAACCACCACCGTACTCGGATAAAATAATGGTATTAGGGGAGATGGGGAATGAAGAAAATGAAGCAGAGGAGGAGATGTAT
>NW_011148504.1:0-800 GCF_000146605.3 Meleagris gallopavo | reverse complement strand
AGAATGGGGTGAGTGATTCCTGCTTGATTTCAGAGCTGTGAGCTCTGCTTTTCTGGAGGATCTCAAGCTGGATGGCTGTAATTCATAGGCTATGTGCTAATTGCATCCATGCGGTGTTTTTTTAAGGGTCATTGTGTGCATCCTTGTTTGTGTTTTAAATTTATGTTTTTGCGTCTCTTCTGATTCCATTTTGCAGCCTGATGGAGTTGAAGGATTGCCTGGGCTCCTCCAGTCAGTGGTGTGAGATGTGTCCAGCAGGTAATGAACATCATGCACCCCATGTTGGTGCGCTGCTTGTATGCAGGTAGGTTTGCGATGTGATCCGACTCCCCCACTGCTGACCATCCACAGCTAGCTCAAGTTGCTCAGAGTCTGAGCCAGGCTCACCTTGAAAGGGCCAGCACATCCACCATGTCTCTGGCAACCTGTGCCACTGCCTCAGCACCCTCACTGTACAAGACATTTTCCTTAGATTTCACCTCCATTTTCCCTTGTTCTTTCCTTTAGGTATTGAAAGGCTGTTACCAGGTTCCCTTGGAGCCTTCACTTCTCCAGGAGGCTGAACAGCCCAGCTCTCCTTGCTTACAGGAGAGGGGTTCCATCCTTGGGTTCGTGTTTGTGGCTGTACTCTGGATGCACTCGCACAGCTCCATGTCTCCCTGCACTGAGGACTCCGCATCTGGACGCAGCACTGCAGGTGAGGCCTGACCAGCGCAGAGCAGAGGGATGGGGATCTCCTCCCTTCGCCCGCTGACTGCGCATCTTTGGATGCAGCCCAGGATACGGTTGGCTTTCTGGGC
>NW_011148503.1:0-572 GCF_000146605.3 Meleagris gallopavo | reverse complement strand
GGTTTGCTCTCCACTCTTTCCTCCGAGCATGCACAAGCGTAGCCATGGAGAACAACACCTAAAAGAATTGCCGCTCGAAATGAAGGCAGAGACGTCGTATTCACAGCTAGGCCTAGTGCATTCTGCATGTACCCGAGGCGGAGTGCAAACCGCTCCTCTCCGACGTGCGGACACGAGACCGCTCGCGCGTCGGAGAAAAGCAGCAGGCACAAGTCGCCCGTTCTCGGCAAGTGAGAAACACGAGAGCGCTGCTGACGGCTGAAAGCGGCACTCGGGGAGAAGCGCGATTTCTCGACCAGCGTCGGCAAACTCTCCGGAGCGGTTCAGCGCGAGTGCCGCTTTCTACGCATGAGAGCGAAGCAGTGCAATTCCGATGCCGAGAACGTGCGAATTCAGCCTCCTGCACTACCTCCGTAGGGAGGTTTTTTCTCCGCAGGCCAGAAAGGATCGCTCCCCACTTTCTGTCACGCTCTCTCTCCCTGGGAGCGAAACAAATGTCGCTCCCCGAACTTCCAACAGCCTTATTAGAGAGGGTTTTTGCTCTCCACTCTTTTCCTCCGAGCATGCACAAG
>NW_011148502.1:7300-8517 GCF_000146605.3 Meleagris gallopavo | reverse complement strand
GTGCCCGGCTGCTTGCACTTGCAGCAACCAAGCCAGCCGTGTGATTTGCACCAGGAAACAACTGCAAGAAGTCCCTGGCAGCATCTCAGTGAACACCCGTTACCTCAACTTACAAGAAAATCACATCCAAGTCATCCGAACCGACACCTTCAAGCACCTGCGGCACCTGGAAATCCTGCAGCTCAGCCGCAATTTGCTGCGCCAGGTGGAGGTGGGGGCCTTTAACGGCCTGCCCAACCTCAACACCTTGGAGCTGTTCGACAACAGGCTGACCACGGTCCCCACTCAAGCCTTCGAGTATTTGTCCAAGCTGAGGGAGCTGTGGCTGAGGAACAACCCGATAGAGAGCATCCCTTCCTACGCCTTCAACCGCGTGCCGTCCTTGCGGAGGTTGGATTTGGGCGAGCTGAAGCGGTTGGAGTACATCTCAGAAGCCGCTTTCGAAGGCTTGGTCAACCTGCGCTACCTCAATTTGGGGATGTGCAACTTGAAGGAGATCCCCAACCTGACGGCTTTGGTCAGGTTGGAAGAGCTGGAATTGTCTGGGAATCGTCTGGGACGAGTGAGGCCGGGCTCCTTCCAAGGCTTGAGCAGCTTGAGGAAGCTGTGGCTGATGCACGCTCGCGTGGCCGCGGTGGAGAGGAACGCGTTCGACGATTTGAAGGCTTTGGAGGAGCTGAATTTGGCTCACAACGAGCTCAGCTCGTTGCCCCACGACCTCTTCGCCCCTCTGCACCGCCTGGAGCGCGTCCACCTCCATCACAACCCCTGGCGCTGCGACTGCGACGTGCTTTGGTTGGCCTGGTGGTTGAGGGAAACCGTGCCCAGCAACACCAGCTGCTGCGCGCGGTGCCACGCGCCCCCTCCTTTACGGGGAAGGTATTTGGGGGAGCTGGAGCCCGGCCATTTCACCTGCTACGCCCCGGTCATCGTGGAACCGCCGGCAGATCTGAACGTCACCGAAGGGATGGCGGCCGAGCTGAAGTGTCGCACGGGGACGGCGATGACGTCGGTGAATTGGTTGACCCCCAACGGGACTCTAATGACCCACGGTTCTTACCGGGTCCGGATCTCGGTTTTGCACGACGGCACGCTCAATTTCACCAACGTCACCGTGCAAGACACGGGCCAGTACACCTGCATGGTGACCAACGCTGCCGGCAACACCACGGCGTCGGCGACGCTCAACGTCTCGGCTGTGGATGCGGCCGCCGCCG
>NW_011148502.1:502-6609 GCF_000146605.3 Meleagris gallopavo | reverse complement strand
GATGGGGTGGGGACATCAGGGTGGGGACATCGTGATGGGATGGGGACGTCATGATGGGGTGGGGACATCATGGTGGAGACGTTAGGATGGGATGGGGACGTGGTGGGGACATCGTGATGGGATGGGGACATCGTGGTGGGGACATCGTGGTGGGGACATCAGGATGGGATGGGGACATCATTGTGGGGACATCATGATGGGGACACTGTGGTGGGATGGGGACATGGTGGTGGGATGGATGGACGTCATGGTGGTGACATCGTAGTGGGATGGGGACATCGTGGTGGGGACATCAGGATGGGATGGTGACATCAGGATGGGATGGGGACATCATGATGGGTTGGGGACATCGTGGTGGTGACACTGTGGTGGGATGGGGACATGGTGACGTCGTGATGAGATGGGGATATCATGATGGGGACATCATGATGGGATGGGGACATCGTGGTGGGATGGGGCATCGTGGTGGCATGGGGACATCGTGGTGGGGACATTGTGGTGGTGACATCGTGGTGGGGGCAACGTGATGGGATGGATGGGGACATCATGGTGGGGACATCAGGGCAGGATGGGGACATCGTGGTGGTGACATCGTGGTGGGATGGGGACATCAGGATGGGGACATCGTGGTGGGATGGGGGCGTCATGAAGGGGACATCATGGTGGGGACATTGTGGTGGGATGGATGGACATCATGGTGGGGACATCGTGGTGGGGACATTGTGGTGGGGACATCGTGGCTGGGGACATTGCAGTGGTGGGGCTGCAGTGGGGGGGGTTGTGGGGCAGCGCCGTGGGGACGTCTTAAAGGGGACATCTCTGTGGGGTCACCTCTACGGGGATGACCCGAAAATGGTCACCTCTACGGGGTCTCCTCTATGGGGTCACCTCTATGGGGACATCTTTATGGGGGCATCTTCATAGGGACGACCCCAAAATGGTCACCTCTTGGGGTCACCTCTATGGGGTCACCTCAGTGGGGACAACCCCAAAAAGGTCACCTCTGTGGGGTCACCTCAATGGGATCACCTCTATGGGGACGACCCCAAAAGGGACACCTCTATGGGGTCACCTCTATGGGGTCACCTCAGTGGGGACGACCCCAAACAGGACACCTCTATGGGGTCACCTCTATGGGGTCACCCCAATGTCCTTTTTATAGGGTCCCCCCTGGGGTCACCAGAATGGGGTTCCCCCTTTGGAGTCACCTCAATGGGATCACCCCTATGGGGTTCCCTTTATGAGGTCAGCTCTATGGGGTCCCTTTTGGGGTCACCCCGATAGCGTCACCTCAATAGGGTCACCACAACAGGGTCACCTCTATGGGGTCAACACTATGGGGTCACCTCTATGGGGTCAGCTCTATGGGGTCACCAGAATGGGGTCAACACTATGGGGTCCTCTCTATGGGGTCACCTCTATGGGGTCACCACTAGGGGGTCACCAGAATGGAGTCCCCCCCCCTATGGGGTCACCTCTATGGGGTCAGCTCTATGGGGTCCCCTATATGGGGTCACTAGAATGGGGTTTCCTCTTTGGGGTCACCACAATGGGGCACCTCAATGGGATTCTCTATATGGGGTCAACTCTATGGGGTCACCACTATGGGGTCATCATAATGGGGTTTCCTCTTTGGAGTCAGCCCTATGGGGTCACCACTATGGGGTCACCACTATGGGGTCTCCTCTATAGGGTCAGCTCTATGGGGTCACCTCAGTGGGGTCCCTCCTATGAAGTCCCCTATCTGGGGTCACAACTATGGGGCCACCTCAATGGGTTCCCTCCTATGAGGTCCCCTATATGGGGTCACCACTATGGGGTCACCTCAATGGGGTCCCTCCTATGAGGTCCCCTATATGGGGTCACCACTATGGGGTCAGCTCTATGGGGTCGCTACTACGGGGTCTCCTATATGGGGTTCCCCCTATGAGGTCCGCCAAATGGGGTCATCATAATGCAGTTCCCTCTTTGGGGTCAGCTCTATGGGGTCACCACTATGGGGTCCCTCCTATGAGGTCCCCTCTATGGGGTCACCTCTATAGGGTCAGCTCTATGGGGTCACCACTATGGGGTCATCATAATGGGATTCCCTCTTTGGGGTCAGCTCTATGGGGTCACCACTATGGGGTCACCTCTATGGGGTCACCTCTATAGGTTCAGCTCTATGGGGTCACCACTATGGGGTCATCATAATGGGATTTCCTCTTTGGGGTCAGCTCTATGGGGTCACCATTATGGGGTCACCATTATGGGGTCACCACAGTGGTGCCCCCTCCCCCCCATCGCAGACTGAAGGGCTGAGTGAAGCTCTTGTGCAACGCACGGCGCCGTGCAAGGAGCAGGGGTGTACAATGCACCTCGTGTTGCACTGAAGCTCTTGTGCAATGCACACTGCTGTTGGATTTGCACGGAGGCTCTCGTGCAGTGCTGTGCACACTTTTGCACAAAAACCACTTGTGCACTGCACTGCACACTGTGCTCCAATGAAGGATTCGTGCAATCCACGGCGCCGTGCAAGGTGCAGGAATGTGCAATGCAGGTTGTGTTGCACTGGAGCTCTTGTGCAATGCACACTGCAGTTGGGTTTGCGCAGAAGCACTCGTGCAATGCAGTGCACACTGTGTTGCATGGAAGCTCTTGTGCAATGCACTGCACTACGCCTTGCAACGAAGCTCTTGTGCAGTGCACACTGCCATTGGATTTGCACGGGAGCCCTTGTGCCATGCAGTGCACACTCTTGTAATGAAGGATTTGTGCATTGCACGGCGCTGTGCGATGCACTTGGTTGTGAAATGAGGGCCTTGTGCAACACACCACGCCGTGCAATGCGTGCTTTGCACTGAAGCTCTTGTGCAAAACGCACTGCACACACTTTTGCACCAAAGCTCTTGTGCAAAGCACAGCACACTGTTGAACAGTGCAACCCTCCCCCCCTTGTGCAAAGCGTGCCCCTTTTGTCCATTGTGAATTTTGTGTGGGTGTGCAAGAGATGGAGGTGGAGGGAATCCCAGGTACTCGTGCAAGGAATCCCAGGCCCTCGTGCAACAGCACCCTTGTGCAGCAAATCGCAGCACCAGTGCAAAGTGGGACCTCGTGCAACGTGGAACCTTGTGTAACACACCCTTGTGCAACACGGGACCACGTGCAACACAGGACATCGTGCATTACACCCTTGTGCAGCAGGGGACATTGCGCAACAAGGGACATCGTGCAACATGCCCTTGTGCAACACTGGACCTCGTGCAACATGCCCTCATGCAGCTGCAAAACGTGTGAGAGACACAGACACGCCATAGCTCCATGCAACACGGGGGCCTCGTGCAATGGACTTGTGCAAGGAGCAGCTGCCCTCACACTCAGACTTGTCCTGGGGCCTTGTGCAACAGATTTGTGCCCCGCAGCAGCGTGCAACGGGGTGTTGGCACCCATTGGATTCGTGAGATGCGGGGCCTTGTGCAAAGAGCTCATGTGTTGCACGGCCTGGTGCACCTTCGTCGTGCATCTGGGCGGCGTGCAGGGGGCCCTGGTGCACCTGGATTGCGTGCCACATGGGGTCTTGAGCGACACGAGGGTGCAATGTGAAGTGGTGTGCAATGCTGTGGTGCAACACAGGGCCTTGTGCAACACTAAAGTGCCACGCGGGGTCTTGTGCAAGGCAGTGGTGCAATGCTGGGCCTTGTGCAGCCTCATTGTGCAACACGGAGCCTCGTGCAACACTAAATTGTCACGCGGGGTTATTTGCAATGCTGTGGTGCAACACAGGGCCGTGTGCAACACTAAAGCGCTACACAGGGCCTTGTGCAACACGAGGGTGCCGTGTAGGGTTGTGTGCAACGTTGCGGTGCAATGCTGGGTCTTGTGCACCTATATGGCGCAACATGGGGCCTTGTGCAACACAAGGGTTTCACGTGGGGTGTGCAATGCTGTGGTGCAACGCAGGGCCTTGTGGAACACTGAAGTGCCACGAGGGGTCTTGTGCAAGGCAGTGGTGTAATGCTGGGTCTTGCGCAGCCTCATTGTGCAACACGGGGCCTCGTGCAACAGGATTGTGTCACACGGGGCCTTGTGCAACGCTGAAGATGTGATCTGGTGCAAGGCTGTGGTGCAACAGTGTTCACCAGTATCGTGCAACACGGGGCCTTGTGGAACACTGAAGTGCCACATGGGGTCTTGTGCAAGGCAGTGGTGCAACAGTGGGCTGTGTTCACCTTCATTGTGCAACACAGGGCCTTGTGCAACACTAAAGTGCCACACAGGGTCTGGGTGTCGTGCACCCAAATTGTGTCACACGGGGCTTTGTGCAACACTGAAGTGCCACATGAGGTCTTGCACAAGGCTGTGGTGCAATAGTGAGCTGTGTTCACTGTTATCGTGCAATACTGGGCCTTGTGGAACACTGAAGTGCCACACAGGGTCTTGTGCAAGGCACTAGTGCAATTCTGGGCCTTGTGCACCCTCATTGTGTCACACGGGGCCTCGTGCAACCGCTTTGTGTGGCACGGCCTTGTGCAACACAAGGGTGGGTCTGTGTGCAACGTTGTGGTGCAGTGCTGGGCCTTGTGCACCCTCATTGTGCAACACGGGGCCTCGTGCACCTGTATGGTGCAACGCAGGGTCTCATGTAACACCCCTCCTGCAAGCCCAGGCCTTGCACCACACCCTTGTGCAACACCAATCTGTTCCACGAGGCCTTGTGCAACGGCACAGCTTTTAAAGAGTTCTTGTGCAAAGCCCCCGTGCAGCACTGTGCTGTTGAAGGTGCCCTCGTGCAATGTACTCGTGCAACAGGCGTGTGGGTGTGCGCGCACGTCTTGTGCAATGGCATTGTGCAGTGCTGGGCCTCGTGCAACACCACTGTGGAACAAGTTGCCCTCGTGCAATGGCATGCTGACATAGAATGCCTTGTGCAACACCACAGTGCAAAACGCATGCTTGTGCAAAGGACTTGTGCAATAGCCTGGCCTTTTGGAGAGGCCTCGTACTACACGGGACCTTGTGCAAATCTTGTGCAACAGCACGCTGTTACTTGAGGCCTTTGTGCAATGCACAAAGCCCTTGCACACTTGTGCAAAGCTCTCGTGCAACAGCATGCAGTTGGACACGACACAGGTGTAAGAGGTGGTCCCTTGTGCAACAGGAGTCACTTGTGCAAGGAGAGGGCCCGTTGTGCACCACTGCTTGTGCAAGAAGTGGCCCCTTGTGCACCACATTTGTACACAAGCCCCTTGTGCAGGAGGGTCCTTGTGCAACAGACGGGTGCACCACTGCTTATACAAGAGATGGCCTCTTGTGCTAGAAGAGCTCCTTTTGTGCACCAGTGCTTGTGCAAGAGGGCACACTTGTCCATCACCTCTTGTGCAACGGGCTGGTGCACCAATGCTTGTGCAAGAGGACACACTAGTGCAGCAATCTTGTGCAACAGGTGGCCACATGTGCAACACATTTGTGCAGCAGCCCTTGTGCAAGAAGAGGGCACTTTGTGCACTTCTACTTGTGCACCACCCCTTGTGCAACAGACTGGTGCACAACTGCTTGTGCTAGAGGTCACTGCTGCGCACCCCCCTTGTGTAAGAAGTGCCCCAATATGCACCACACTTGTGCACCACCCCTTGTGCAAGAGGAGGGCTCTTTGCACACCACTGCTTGTGCAAGAGGGTCCACTTGTGCAGCACCCCCTTGTGCAAGATGGTCCTCGTGCAACAGACATGAGCACAACCCCTTGTGCAAGAGGAGGGCTTTTTGTGCACCACTGCGTGTGCCAGGGTCCACTTGTGCACTTCCCCTTGTGCAAGAGGCTCCTTGTGCAATGGTTTTCTGCACCAGCCCTTGCGCAAAGAGGTGGCCCCTTGTGCAAGAGGGCACATTTGTGCACCTCCCCTCGTGCAAGAGGCGCCCCAGCGCGCACCACACTTGTGCACCACCCCACGTGCAAGGCACCAACCCTCGTGCAACGCCGCGGCCGTGCGAAGGAAGGCCGTGCAAAACTCCTCGTGCAAAACCCTCGTGCAAAACCCTCGTGCAACGCCCCCCCCGTCTTCACAACGAGGGCCGGAGAAGCAAAACACCGAGGTGATGAAAATCCCAACTAATTAAGGAATTAATTAATA
>NW_011148502.1:0-482 GCF_000146605.3 Meleagris gallopavo | reverse complement strand
GGTTTTGGCATCATTTTGAGGGGTGGGTTTTGGGTTCTTGTTTTGGGGGAGATTTGGGGCCATTTTGCAGATGATTTTGGGTTTTTTTGTGGCATTTGGGGTTTTTTGGGGTGCATTGGATGAAGTGGGGGGAGACTTTGGGGGGATTTGGGGTCATTTTGGGGCATTTGGGGGCACTTCGTGGTTATTTCTCCACAGTCGCTCTGTTTCCATGGCAACCATTGATGCCCCCCCCCCCAATTAACTCCATTTTGCAATTAAATTCTGCTGTAATTAAGCTCTCCTCCAATTAACCCCACTCCCAATTAACTCCTCTCAATTTACCCCTCCTCCATTTAACTCCCCTAATTAACCCCCACCCAATTAACCCCCCCAAATAACGTCCCCCCAATTTACCCCCTCCTAATTAACGCCGCCCAATTAACCCCTCCTAATTAAGCCCACCAATTAACCCCTCTCCCAATTAAATCCCCCTCAATTAC
>NW_011148501.1:0-608 GCF_000146605.3 Meleagris gallopavo | reverse complement strand
CAGTTCAATGCAAAATACTGTTTTAAGCTTAATAAATGAGGAATTCTAGCTTTTGAAAAGGAAAGTAACTACAATAAAAATCTTGAGCAATGACCAGAGCACTCTTAACCATCATAGGATTTTCTAGCTCTCTCATAATTTTGTTCGTCTGAATTTGTAAAAAATCCATACAAATCAGTACATCTAAATTGGACTGATGCCAAAATGAGTGCAATCAGAAACTGACATTCGTATCTGTTCGGGGCTTGATGCTACCTGCATGAAACACAGAACGAGAGCCATCGCAGTGGCACCTTTTCACAACGACTGCAGCAGATGTGTACACTGGAAAATGTTGACCCTGTTACTCACGTACCCCCCATTGCTCTCTGCAATGTGTGCTCTCTGTGCTCACGTCCTGTTATTTAATACACAGCTTGGTGATCAGCTTGGTAAAAAACTGGTAGCTTCTCCAAACAATCTACGCCTCTGACAGATCAGCCTAGAGATATTTTCTTTAGAATCACCATTTATTTTAAAGGAAACTCGATGTGCCTTCTCTAGCATTTGATTTAACTTTTATGAAGTTAAGAAAGGTTTTTGTTTGTTTGTAGAGATGACCATAGTAC
>NW_011148500.1:0-866 GCF_000146605.3 Meleagris gallopavo | reverse complement strand
CAAGGGAGAGCGTTTCAGAAAGTGGGGAGAGATCCTTTCAGGACAGCGCAGAAAAAACCCCCCCACTCGGCAGGGTAGTGCAGGAGGCTGAATTCGCACTTGGCATCGGAATCGCACTCCTTCGCTCTCACGCGTAGAAAGCGGCATTCGCGCTGAACCGCTCCGGAGACTTTGCCGTAGCTGGCCGAGAAATTGTGTTTCTCCCCAAATGCCGCTTTCAGCCGTCAGCAGCCGTCTCGTGTTTCTCGCTTGCCGAGAACGGGCCACTTCAGCCGGCTGCTTTTCTCCGACGAGTGAGCGGGCTCCCGTCCGCGCATCGGAAAGGAGCGGTTTGCACTTCGCCTTGGCTACATGCAGAATGCACTATGCCTACCTCTGAATACTATGTCTCTGCCTTTATTTCGAGCCACAATTCATTCTAGTCAGGTTTTCCACTGCGACACATCTGCATTCAGACAGGAAAAGAGTGGAAGGGAAAACAAGCTCTAATAAGGCATTTGCAAGTTCGAGGAGCGACAGCTGTAGTGCTCTCAGGGAGAGCGTTTCAGAAAGTGGGGAGAGATCCTTTCAGGACTGCGCAGAAAAAACCCCCCACTCGCAGGTAGTGCAGGAGGCTGAATTCGCAGTTGTCGGCATCGGAATCGCAGTCCTTCGCTCTCACGCGTAGAAAGCGGCATTCGCGCTGAACCGCTCCGGAGACTTTGCCGTAGCTGGCCGAGAAATCGCGTCCTCCCGAACTCCGCTTTCAGCCGTCAGCAGCGGTCTCGTGTTTCTCGCTTGCCGAGAACGGGCCACTTCAGCCGGCTGCTTTTCTCCGACGAGTGAGCGGGCTCCCGTGCGCACATCGGAAAGGAGCGCTTTGCACT
>NW_011148499.1:0-644 GCF_000146605.3 Meleagris gallopavo | reverse complement strand
ACTTCAGAGATATGACTGTCGTCTATTGAAATACTACGGACCTGGCCTAGAGACTGTAAAACTGGTTTTTTTCCCATCAATACATTGAGTTCTTGCTCCAATTTGTCAATCCGAGCTTTTAGGAGCTGATTTTCATTTTCTAATTACCTGATCTTGTCTCTGCTTGATTTCAAGCATTCAGCAGTGGCCATGCCACTGTGGATGCAGCTAATTGCCTTTCTTTCGTAGTTAAGACATCTTTGTCCAGTCCCTGAAAGTATTCTGTTAAGCATACTGGGGAAATACTCGCCAAAGTACGCAGGGGACCCCATTTCTCAATTATAGTTGCCAGTTGATAAGAAGGAGATCCCAGAAACCCTGGGATCTGCCCGGGGATCATTTTAACTAGGGGAATGGTGTACTCCCCCTTGACCCATTTATAGAAACCCCATAAAAGAGACATGATGTAAAGTGGATTTACATCAAACAATTGCCTGGCTCGCCAATTGTTTAATCAATGGATATACAGATGGTATAGATCCATATCCAGGAGCTCGGCTAATAGAACATATATTGGAGAAATAAGAGAAAGTCACTCACCCTGTCCTGGGCTCGCCAGACGAACTCCTGATGGAGCGGATCTCCAGAGAGAGATCCTTCCCCAC
>NW_011148498.1:0-370 GCF_000146605.3 Meleagris gallopavo | reverse complement strand
TCCACCCCCCTTTCCCATGTCAACAGATCTTGTTTGGCAGCTTCTACTCTGAATCCTGTTTCTTGAATCCCCACAACTCCCACTGTCCTCTGCTTTGTGCAGGGGAACTGGGCACCCAGGAATGATGCAGGTGGGATTTGCAGCCTTGGGTGCAGCTCTGTCTGTGCCGGGCACACCGTGCCCTGATCAGCGTGGGTAGGGTGTTGGCTGCCTGTGGCACAGAGCTTTGGGTCTTTTGGAGGGGGACTCTTGGGAGACTCTGGTCTGTTGCGTATGGGTGGCAGCGAACCAGATCTCCAGGTGGAGGACTCCTCAGGCAGGCTGCACTGATGGTGAGATGCTGATGCCGCCATCTCCTGAGGTTCTGCCT
>NW_011148497.1:0-582 GCF_000146605.3 Meleagris gallopavo | reverse complement strand
AGCCTTCTGTGGGCACCATGAAGCGCAATTCAGAGCTCTGGGGGAACCCTATTGTGCCGGGCTCTGGAATGGGTAAACGCTGGCGGGTGTGCATCGCCCTTACCTGCTGGGCAGACAATGACCAGTCAGCAAAGTGAGGTTCCGGGGCATGCCGGGAAATGCACCTTCCACTTCCTTGCTGTTTCCACAGAGACCAACACATCTCTCCGTGCAGTTGTTACGGCACTTGGGAGCACCGCAGCTCTGCTGCCACCTGTTGGACACAATACAGTCATGAAGGCACTGCCCTGCATCCGGGCCTCTTGCACAAACCTGTGCTCCTTGCTCGGAGCACATGGCTGCACTCTGTGCACCATGTTGCTTACCACCAGAGAAGGCTCAGGTACCCAACAACATTTTGGCTTCCATCTTGTCTGAGAACTGCTCATTATGCACAGCCCTCATCTTTGCTTTGGTGAGGTGGGGACTGCCATTGCTTTCTCATGGAATGGGAGATCAGGTTCTGGACCACCTGAGGACACAAACATCCAGGAGTCTTTGGGTCCTGACGAGATGAGTGCCAGAGTTCCGAGGGAATTCACC
>NW_011148496.1:0-462 GCF_000146605.3 Meleagris gallopavo | reverse complement strand
CTTTGCTTTCCTTCTACTCTGCTTGTTCCCTACTTCTTCCCTTTGTCTTTCGTTTTTCCTTTGTTTTTTTAGTTTCTTGGTTTTTGAATTGACTTCATCTTCTGTTTGCTCCTTTTTCTCTTTCTGACTCGTTTAACTCAAGCCTGTTCCCTGCGCTTTCCTTCTGTGCTTGGTGCTGTTGCAGTTCTGTCTCAGTGGCACGGATACCTTCGCATTCCTCTGCATGGCTTTTAGTTTTCATTCTTTGCTTTGTTTTCCTTTCAGTTTTGCTTCTCTTTCCTTTGCTTTTTTATTTCTTCCTCGCTTTTTTTTCATTTACTCTGTTTAGCTTTAGTTGGCTTTTTTCCTTTCACTTTCCCTGTTTGAATGCTTTACTTTGCCTATGATATTGCACTGTATGGTTTTGATTTTTCTTTGCATTTCTTTTTTTTTCTGTGCTTTTCTACTGTTTTTTTTTAATTG
>NW_011148495.1:0-632 GCF_000146605.3 Meleagris gallopavo | reverse complement strand
GGGGTGGACAAATAAGTAGGCACACCATAAACAAACAAACAAACAAACATACGAAAATTAAAAGATAAAATAGAAATCAAAATAAATAGACGAACAAGTACACACATAAACAACAACAACAACAAAAATACCAATCCAATCCAATCAATCAATCAATCAATCAACAAATCGCGAAACCGGGACGGACGGGACGGACGGGCGGGCGGGACGGGACGGAACACCTAAAGATCGATAAAACGAAATTAAAAGGGGAAAATCGATAAGAAATAAAACACGAGGAATGAATGAATGAATGAATGAATGAATGAATGAATGAATGAATGAATGAATGAATGAATGAATAAATAAATAAATAAATGAGCGAGCGAGCGAGCGAGCGAGCCGATAAATAAGCAAGCAAATAAATAAATAAAATAACAAACAATAAGTAACAATAAAAACAACATTTAAAAAACAAAGAGACAAATACGCGGGCACGTAAATAATAAAAAATAAAAAAATTGAAAATGAACAAATAACGAAATTATAAACAAACAGACAAACACGTGGACGCATAAACGAAAATGATAAAGAAATAAATGAAAATAAATAAAATAACGAAAAAGTTAAAAATAAAAAATAAAAAAACGATT
>NW_011148494.1:0-510 GCF_000146605.3 Meleagris gallopavo | reverse complement strand
GTGGCAGCAGAGCTGCGGTGCTCCCAAGTGCCGTAACAACTGCCCGGAGAGATGTGTTGGTCTCTGTGGAAACAGCAAGGAAGTGGAATGTGCATTTCCCGGCATGCCCCGGAACCTCACTTTGCTGACTGGTCATTGTCTGCCCAGCAGGTAAGGGCGATGCACACCCGCCAGCGTTTACCCATTCCAGAGCCCGGCACAATAGGGTTCCCCCAGAGCTCTGAATTGCGCTTCATGGTGCCCAGAAGGCTGCCTATCCTCTTTGTTCTGTGTCTTGCTTGTCTCTGGTCTTGCACTGTTTTCACTATTACATTCTCTTGTCCTCCTATTTTGTGTGTTCCTTGCCCCATTCTCTTGGCCTAATGACCCCTTGGCTTTGTGTTGCCACATTCATGTCGGCATTCAGTTTTGGCGTTCCTGCCGTATTGTCTGGCCGTCATCCTTGGCATTTCCTTCCATGTTCTCTTGGCCCTTTGCCTTTGCCTGGGCATCCCTTGCCCTCCTGTTTTT
>NW_011148493.1:0-638 GCF_000146605.3 Meleagris gallopavo | reverse complement strand
GTAGAAACTCTCGTATTTCTGGAGAAAACTGGGATTTCTGGTAAGAAAATATCATATTTTCTGGGTAGAAAACTGCAGTTCCTGGCAGAAATGGTGTATTTTTGGGAGAAAACTGGGATTTGTGGCAGAATATATAATATTTTGGGGGGAGAAAATTACTATGACTTGGAGATATTGTCATATTTTGCGGAAGCAAACTGGTATATCTGGGAGAAAAAAGTCATATTTCAGGGCACAAAGCTGGTATTTCTTGGAGAAAAATGCCATATTTTTCGGGGACTAAACTGGTATTTCTGGCAGAAAACGTTGTGTTTGTCAGGAGAAAATGGGTATTTCTGGCACCAAATGTCATCTTTCATGGAGAAATGTGGCGTTTCTGGGAGAAAACGTGATATTTCTGGGGAGAATACTGCAGTTTCTGGGAGGAAATGTCATATTTTGGGGGGGAAATCTCCAATTTCTAGGAGAAAATGTCATATTTTTGGCGGGAAAACTGGTATTTCTGCGAGACAATGTCCTATTTCCGGGAGAAAACTGGGTTTTCTGGTAGAAAACGTTGAGATTTGGTGAGAAAACTGGTATATCTGGCACAAAATATCCTATTTCTGGGAGAAAGCTGATATTTCTGAGAGACATTG
>NW_011148492.1:0-840 GCF_000146605.3 Meleagris gallopavo | reverse complement strand
AGAGGTGGCCAATGCTTTATGTTTACACTGACTCGTGGATGGTGGCAAATGCTCTATGGGGGTGGTTACAGCAGTGGGAGCAAAACAACTGGCAAAGAAAGGGTAAACCTATTTGGGCTGCTGACCTGTGGAAAGATATTGCTGCCCGAATAAAGAATATGGTTGTAAAGGTGCGTCACGTAGATGCCCATGTGCCCAAGAATAGAGCTACTGAAGAGCAGCAAAATAACCATCAGGTAGACAGAGCTGCCAGAATTGAGGTGGCCCAAATAGATCTGGACTGGCAGAACTAAGGGTGAATTATTTCTAGCCCGATGGGCCCATGAGACCTCAGGCCATCAAGGGAGAGATGCGACATATAAGTGGGCTAGAGACCGAGGGGTGGATTTAACTATGGATGCTTATTGCGCAAATCATTCACGACTGTGACACGTGTGCCACAATTAAACAAGCCAAGAGAATGAAACCTCTCTTGGGAGGAAGGGCGATGGCAAAAGTACAAATATGGGAGGCATGGCAGGTTGATTATATCACCTTGCCACGATCTCGTAATGGTAAGCGTTATGTACTCACCATGGTGGAGGCAACAACTGGGTGGCTTGAAACCTATGCAGTACCCCACGCTACCGCCCGAAATACCATACTAGGTCTTGAGACACAAGTCCTGTGGCGACATGGTACCCCAGAAAGAATTGAGTCAGATAATGGGACTCATTTTAAAAATTCTCTTGTAGATACCTGGGCTAAAGGTCATGGTATTGAGTGGATTTACCATATTCCCTACCATGCACCAGCCTCAGGTAAGATTGAACGATACAATGGGTTGTTAAAAACTATGCT
>NW_011148491.1:0-382 GCF_000146605.3 Meleagris gallopavo | reverse complement strand
ACATGGTGGATGTGCTGGCCCTTTCAAGGTGAGCCTGGCTCCGACTCTGAGCAACTTGATCTAGCTGTGGATGGTCAGCATGGGGGAGTCGGATCACGTCGCAAACCTACCTGCATACAAGCAGCGCACCAACATGGGGTGCATGATGTTCATTACCTGCTGGACACATCTCACACCACTGACTGGAGGAGCCCAAGCAATCCTTCACTCCATCAGGCTGCAAAATGAAATCAGAAGAGACGCAGAACAGAATTTAAAAACACAACAAGGATGCACACAATGACCCTTAAAAACACCACCGCATGGATGCAATTAGCACATAGCCCTATTAATGACAGCCATCTAGCTTGAGATCCTCCAGAAAAGCAGAGCTCACAGCTCT
>NW_011148490.1:0-542 GCF_000146605.3 Meleagris gallopavo | reverse complement strand
GCAGGGCCATCTGAGAGCACAGAAATGTTTCTTCCAGCAGGGTTATCTGGCCGAGGACTCCTAAGGGCTCTGCGCTTCTCTGGGTTATGTGCTCAGCTTTGTTGCAAAGGGGGAAGTGGGGGTTGTGTCCCCATCTTGGGCAGAGACCTGAGGCAGCCCGGCAGGAGGGCTGTGGGGCAGGAGCAGCTGCAGGAGGCTGCCACTCTCTTGCCTCTCTGTGCACACATCCACACCACCCCCTTCTCAGCTGCTTGCAAAACCTCACAGAAATGTTTCCTTCATTCACAGCACCTTAAAGGTGCTAAATGACTCTGCACATAACCACCAGGGAACACAGGAGCATCAGAAAGAACACTCACTTTTCTAAGCATCACAGAGGCTTAGGAATGAGCTGTAGCAACGTTTTTACATAGGAGCACAGTTTTAAGTCCTGGCCCTCTCCACTTCCCCTTTCTTGAGGATGGCTCTAGTTGGTATGGCACTGAGCACATCTTTCAACTCTGTGATCCACAGCTGTGACTTACTTAATGATCTCAATCAAT
>NW_011148489.1:0-357 GCF_000146605.3 Meleagris gallopavo | reverse complement strand
ATTTCTTGGGAGAAAATATCATATTTTTGGGGAAAAATCTACTATTTCTTGGAAAAGGTGTCATATTTAAGGGAAGAAATCTGGTATTTCTGGAGAAAATGTCATGTTTGGGGATAAAATAGGTAGTTCTGGTGAAAACGTAGAGTCTTCGGTGGTAAAACTGGAATTTCTGGGGCAGAATATCATATTTTGGGAGAAAGCTACTATTTCTCGGAGAAAACGTCATATTTCTGGTTGAAAAACGGTATTGATGGGAGAAAACGTCCTATTTCTGGTTGAAAAATGGTATTTGTGGGAGGAAACTGCAGTTCCTGGCAGAAAATGGCTTACTTTCAGGAGAAAGCGGCTATTTGCGGT
>NW_011148488.1:0-923 GCF_000146605.3 Meleagris gallopavo | reverse complement strand
CTAGACTGATCTGCCCTTCTGACTACTATCCACTATTGATAGTACAGGCTGGCAGTGAAGAAGTTGGTAAGATAAGCCTGAAGGCTATCAAAGATGACTTCAGGCGACTGGGGCGGGTAGTTGAAGGAACAGGTGTGCAGGTGGTTATTACATCCGTACCTTCAGTGGCAGGAAACGATAGTGGGATGAGCCTAAAAACCCATCTCTTGAACAAGTGGCTTAGGAGTTGGTGCAAACGCAGGAGTTTTGGTTTTTTGATCACGGGGCAATTTACTCGGCACCTGGCATGATGGCTGCAAATGGAAGCAGCCTGTCTCCAGTGGGGAAGAGGGTTGTTGCCGAGGAACTGGCGGGAATTATTGACAGGTGGTTTAAACTAGGTATGAAGGGGGAAGGGGACGAAATGAGGACCGCTGGGACTGAGGGGGCAGTTCGAGGCTCCAAACAGAACTTGATGGGTGGAGACAGTGGAGTTCAAAGGCTTGGAGAGGGGTGGGGGGATGCTGCTTCTCTTAAGTGCCTGTATACTGATGCGCGTAGCATGGGGAATAAACAGGAAGAGCTGGAGTTCTGCGTGCGGTCGCAAGGTCATGATCTCATCGCGATCACGGAGACATGGTGGGACAGCTCGCATGACTGGAATGTTGTCATGGAGGGCTATGTGCTTTTTAGGAAAGATCGGCTGGCTAGGCGGGGTGGTGGAGTTGCTCTTTATGTGAGAGAGCAGCTAGAATGTATTGAACTTCACTTGGGGGAGAGTGATGTAGCAGTGGAGAGCTTATGGGTGAGAATCAAGGGGCAGGCTGGTAAGGGTGACACTGTTGTGGGGGTGTACTACAGGCCCCCTGATCAGGATGAGGAGGCTGATGAGGCCTTCCAAAGCAACTGGATGTAGCGTCACATTCCCAGGCACTGGTGCTTAT
>NW_011148487.1:0-784 GCF_000146605.3 Meleagris gallopavo | reverse complement strand
TGGTGAGGAAAGAGAAAAAAGAAGAAAGAAAGGTAGCAGAAGGGAAAAGAGGGTGGGGAGCAAAGGAGGTTAAACGTTACGCAATTGTTAGAAAGGATTTCTTGGGCTTGCTTGCTTACAAAGGTTGCCCTGATCGGTTGGACTTGTTCATCATCAGTTGAAGTAGTTACAAAGCACATGGAGGATACAACTCGTCGTATAAGTTGAATCCAACATGGAACCAAACAAGGAACAAACACAAGAGTTGCGACGGCACACAAAATAGGAGATGCTTCGCCCATGGGCCAGAAGTTGCTTAGCAACTTCTTTGTTATCATTCAATTTTTAGACAACAATTAGAGCCATTCAATTTGCCACAGGCACCACCCGGGGACTCTTCAGCAGTGGTGACACTAATGTTACACCACACGAAGACAAGGTAGAAAGTGAAAAGAGACAACCATACATTTGGCAACAGCCATACGTTTAACAAGAACCAGTAATGACGAATCAATAAGTAAAACAAACAGAGCTATTTGTGTCAGCTGCTTTCCCCGCCCACGGAACTCCCACGTGGAAGCCAGGATCCAGGTGGGAATTCGTCAGTAGAGGTTGTGGTGTTCTCAGTAGCCATACAATGGTACGCTCCAGTTAATTCTCCAAAAGCGTATCTAGTCCAATCTGACTGTATGTGGGCTCACCATGGAATGTTTTCTAAGATGATTTAGGGTCGCGAGAACTCTCCACTCGAGCATTTCCAAAGCAATTCAAGTGCTGAGAGAGAGAAATCCTAGTTTGGCAAGTT
>NW_011148486.1:0-523 GCF_000146605.3 Meleagris gallopavo | reverse complement strand
CGTTTTGTACCAGAAATGCCAGTTTCTCACCAAAAACTCAGCGTTTCCTACCAGAAATACCAGTTTTCGCCCGCAAGTAGGCCATTTCTCTCAGAAATGGCAGTTTTCTCCCCCAACATGACGTTTTCTCCCAGGAATTGCACCTTTCTTCCTGAAATATTACATTTTCTCACCAAAAATACCAGTTGTCTCCCCAACAATATGGCAATATCTCCCAGAAATACCGGTTTTCTCACCCAAAACACAACGTTTCCTACCAGAAATACCAGGATTCTCCCCCAAAATAGGACATTTTCTGCCAGGAATTGCAGTTTTCAGCCAGAAATACCACATTTTCTCACAGAAATACCAGGATTCTCCCCCAAAAAATAGGACATTTTCTGCCAGGAATTGCAGTTTTCGGCCAGAAATACCACATTTTCTCACAGAAATACCAGTTTTCCCTCCGAAAATAGGTCATTTTCTCCAAGAAAGTGGAGATTTTCCCCAAAAAATACGCCATTTTCACCCAGAAATTGCAATT
>NW_011148485.1:0-421 GCF_000146605.3 Meleagris gallopavo | reverse complement strand
TATACCTGGAATCGTTTGCCCCAGGGGTGGAAACATAGCCCAACCATTTGCCATGGGTTGATCCAAGCTGCACTGGAACAGGGAGGTGCTCCTGAGCACTTACAGTATATTGATGACATCATCGTGTGGGGCAACACAGCAAAGGAAGTTTTTGAGAAAGGAGAGCAAATAATCCAGATCCTTCTGCGTGCTGGTTACGCTATTAAGCGAAGCAAAGTGAAAGGGCCTGCCCAGGAAATTCAGTTCCTAGGTATAAAGTGGCAAGATGGCCGTCGTCACATCCCAACAGATGTGATCAACAAAATCAGTGCCATGTCTCAACCCACTAATAAGAAAGAGACACAATCGTTCCTGGGTGTAAGTGGGCTTTTGGAGAATGCATGTTCCAAACTACAGCCTCATTGTAAGCCCCTTTATCAGG
>NW_011148484.1:0-969 GCF_000146605.3 Meleagris gallopavo | reverse complement strand
AAGAAGTTATTGTTCTCTCCAGCTGACAGCTGCAAGGTACATGAGCCATGTGATTTCAGGGAAGTGTTACGTTTGAGTAACAACTCAAAGTTCAATACTTTTTTTTCTTTTTTTCCCCTTACGTTTTCTTCCCAAAACCTACTCCCTCCGGTGGGCGAGAAGATGCCCACGTCCTTACTTCAAATGCTCTGTCAGCAAGTGGATGCTTCAAAGGTAAACAACTTTGTCACTGTGCTCAGTGAAGAACAGTTGTTCTTTTAGTTACAGTAGGTACTTGGTGATCCGAGCACTGGACAGACATTCTGACTGGACTAAAGCACAACTCAGTGAAAACATCTGCTCTGAACATCTCTTAATTGAGTGCAAGAGTAAAACCTGTTGCCTATAAACTCTGACTGGGGACTCAGAGATGCAGAGGGAACCTTTCTAAGGACTGTGTGAACAGAGTCCTGCTTTCATCAGCTTGGCTGTCGTGCTCTTGGCTCTGGGCTTTTTCTGGCTTTGGAGAACACTCTCAGAGTTTGTACATTACGGGCAAATCTTGAATTATTCCAGCAGTTAGCTCGTGATTTTTTTCTCAGACCTTGAACATGCTTTAAACAGCAAGAGAGTAAGGATCGTTTCTTAGGTTTTCTTCAAATACCGAAGGAATTCCTTCACATTCTCTTACTGGAAACACTGTCTTTAACAGAATGAAACTGAAGAAATGAAATGTTGTAACTCCACTGAGAGCGTATCATCTCATGGGAGGCCTGCTAAAAGCTGTGGAACAGACGGTTCAGATGGTTCTCAGAGCACAGAATCTTCAGGAAGCTCCCTTAACAGGTAGGTTGGTGCTGTTCCAAAGAGAGCAACTGCCAAGAACTGTGTTTTGTGCCAAAGCCCAAACCAGCTATGTGGGAAACACGTGGCCCCCACTCACTGAATGTGCTGCAGGTTTCAAAGCCAGCCGTAATCCTGCACGAGAGA
>NW_011148483.1:0-697 GCF_000146605.3 Meleagris gallopavo | reverse complement strand
ACCTTTCAAGGTGAGCCTGGCTCAGACTCTGAGCAACTTGATCTAGCTGTGGATGGTCAGCATGGGGGAGTCGGATCACATCGCAAACCTACCTGCATACAAGCAGCGCACCAACATGGGGTGCATGATGTTCATTACCTGCTGGACACATCTCACACCACTGACTGGAGGAGCCCAGGCAATCCTTCAACTCCATCAGGCTGCAAAATGAAATCAGAAGAGACGCAGAACATAATTTAAAACACAACAAGGATGCACACAATGCCCTTAAAAAACACCCACCGCATGGATGCAATTAGCACATAGCCCTATTAATGACAGCCATCCAGCTTGAGATCCTCCAGAAAAGCAGAGCTCACAGCTCTGAAAGAAAGCAGGAATCACTCACCCCATTCTAAGGGCTCACCCCACACCCCAAAGGAAGCAGTCTCCAGATTCACATGCTGCTCTTACACCTAGCACCCCTTCAGTGCACTTGCCATCCCCCAAAAAGACAAGATCACAGCCCTGAAAGAAAAAAAGAAACCACTTACCCCATTCCAAAGGACCAATACTCCCCCACACTCTCAAGTGAAGGAAGCAGCTTCCAGGTCCAAATACCTACCAGCCCTTAAGTACGCTCAGGGTTCCCTGCTAAAAAACAGAGAGACCAGCTCCACAAATGGAGGAGAGAAGAGAAAAAAAAAAAAAAATAAAA
>NW_011148482.1:0-789 GCF_000146605.3 Meleagris gallopavo | reverse complement strand
CCCAAGGATGACGGCCCAGACAATACGGCAGGGAACGCCAAACTGAATGCCGACATGAATGTGGACAACAACAAAGCCGAAAGGGGAATGGCCAAGAGAATGGGCAAGGAACACAAATAGGAGACAAGAGAATGTAATAGTGAAAACAGTGCAAGACCAGAGACAAGCAAGACACAGAACAAAGAGGATAGGCAGCCTTCTGGGCACCATGAAGCGCAATTCAGAGCTCTGGGGGAACCCTATTGTGCCGGGCTCTGGAATGGGTAAACGCTGGCGGGTGTGCATCGCCCTTACCTGCTGGGCAGACAATGACCAGTCAGCAAAGTGAGGTTCCGGGGCATGCCGGGAAATGCAGATTCCACTTCCTTGCTGTTTCCACAGAGACCAACACATCTCTCCGGGCAGTTGTTACGGCACTTTGGAGCACCGCAGCTCTGCTGCCACCTGTTGGACACAATACAGTCATGAAGGCACTGCCCTGCATCCGGGCCTCTTGCACAAACCTGTGCTCCTTGCTCGGAGCACATGGCTGCACTCTGTGCACCATGTTGCTTACCACCAGAGAAGGCTCAGCTACCCAACACCATTTTTGCTTCCATCTTGTCTGATACTGCTCATTATGCACAGCCCTCATCTTGGTTTGGTGAGGTGGGGACTGCCATTGCTTCCTCAGTCCCACACACCCTTCCCATCCACACTGCCATGGCAGATCAGGTTCTGGACCACCTGAGGACCCAACAGCCAGGAGTCTTTGGGTCCTGACGAGATGAGTCCCAGAGTTCCGAGGGA
>NW_011148481.1:0-597 GCF_000146605.3 Meleagris gallopavo | reverse complement strand
TGCCCTGCATCCGGGCCTCTTGCACAAACCTGTGCTCCTTGCTCGGAGCACATGGCTGCACTCTGTGCACCATGTTGCTTACCACCAGAGAAGGCTCAGGTACCCAACACCATTTTGGCTTCCATCTTGTCTGAGAACTGCTCATTATGCACAGCCCTCATCTTTGCTTGCTTTGGTGAGGTGGGGACTGCCATTGCTTCCTCAGTCCCACAGACCCTTCCATCCCACACTGCCATGGGAGATCAGCTTCTGGACCACCTGAGGACCCAAACATCCACGAGTCTTTGGGTCATGACGAGATGAGTCCCAGAGTTCCGAGGGAATTCACCGCTGCAGTCACCGAGCCACTCTCCATGGTACTTCAGAAGTCGAGGCAGTCAGGTCAAGTCCCTGGTGAAGAGAAAAAAGGTGACAGCACACCTCTTAGGAAGGATAGAAAGTGTGACGCGGGGAACTACCAGCATGGCAGTCTCACCTCTGTGCTGGTCACGGATCATGGAGCAGATCATCCTGGAAGTGACTCTCAAGCACACATTCCAGTGCGTCACCACCCTGGGCGTGAAAAGCTGCCTCCTAAGTAACCAACCTAAACCTCCC
>NW_011148480.1:0-541 GCF_000146605.3 Meleagris gallopavo | reverse complement strand
CTCAGGCTGTGGCTTTAGGCCTGAAGCTGGTGCTGGCTGCTTGTGTTGCGGCTTCAGGTTTAGGCCCAGGACTCGTGCCAGCCTCTCAGGCTGGGACTGGGCTTTAATCCCCGGGGTCGGTGCTGGCCACTCAGGCTGTGGCTTCAGGTCCCGTGCCCGGGGCCGGCCCCTCTAACTGGGGCTGTGGATTTAAGCTCCTGCACCAGTTGCAGCCTTTTGGCCGCTGGCCCAAAGTCACCAGGGCTGGTACCAAATTTTAAGAAAACAGGAGGGCCACCCAATGGCGTTATCTCAAGTAACAGAACAGGGAAATTAAGGTGACTCCTGTGTAACCAACCTGGGTCATCCTCTCGTTCAGGCACCTCATGATCACACCCAGGAGATGTTGCCCCCACATTGGAGGCTGGAAGGATTTGGGCTTCCAAGCAAGCAGCAAGCATTTGGATGAGTCAGCCGTCTGGTTTTTGTGAGGTTTTTGTGAGACAAGTCCACCTTGGAAAGCCTCCTTGGCAAAGGCAGAACAGCTGTGTTGTTGGGCTGC
>NW_011148479.1:0-528 GCF_000146605.3 Meleagris gallopavo | reverse complement strand
ATGAAGCGCAATTCAGAGCTCTGGGGAACCCTATTGTGCCGGCTCTGGAATGGTAAACGCTGGCGGGTGTGCATGCCTTACCTGCTGGGCAGACAATGACCAGTCAGCAAAGTGAGTTCCGGGGCATGCCGGGAAATGCAGATTCCACTTCCTTGCTGTTTCCACAGAGACCAACACATCTCTCCGTGCAGTTGTTACGGCACTTGGGAGCACCGCAGCTCTGCTGCCACCTGTTGGACACAATACAGTCATGAAGGCACTGCCCTGCATCCGGGCCTCTTGCACAAACCTGTGCTCCTTGCTCGGAGCACATGGCTGCACTCTGTGCACCATGTTGCTTACCACCAGAGAAGGCTCAGCTACCCAACACCATTTTTTGCTTCCATCTTGTCTGAGAACTGCTCATTATGCACAGCCCTCATCTTTGCTTTGCTTTGGTGAGGTGGGGACTGCCATTGCTTCCTCAGTCCCACACTCCCCTTCCCATCCCACACTGCCATGGCAGATCAGGTTCTGGACCACCTGAGG
>NW_011148478.1:0-588 GCF_000146605.3 Meleagris gallopavo | reverse complement strand
ACCTGGAGTAAACAACAGGGTTAAGCCAAAGAAGTCAAAGTGCCACCACTAACGCCACCACACAAGAGCCCAAAGCCAGTGACGGCTGCCAATCCTGCTCTCAGATCCACTCGTCCAACTGCCCAAAATCTTCCCAGGATTTCCCCAGTCTTTCCCAAGATATGGATTTGAAGCGTGGACTATGTGGTGGGTAAGGAAGTGGCTGGTTGGCAGCATTATGTCCAGGTGGGAGCCAGTGACGAGTGGTGTCCGTCAGGGGGTCCATCTTAGGACCTTCAACATCATTACCAATGACATATACAGTGGGATTAGCATGTCTGTGGATTACACCAACTTGGGGGGGCAGCTGATAAAATGGAAGGAAAGGATACCGTCCAGAGGGACCTGGACAAACTTGAGAAGTGGGCCCATGTGAACTTAACAAAGTTCAGTAAGTCTAAGGGCAAGGTGCTGTACTTGGGTTGGGGCAATACCAGATATGTGTACAGACTGGGAGAATAGCTCTTTCAGAGCAGCCCTAAGAGAAGGACATGGGGGTTCTGATGGACAAAAAGTTCTGTATGAGCCAGCAGTGTGCGCTCACAGCCT
>NW_011148477.1:0-698 GCF_000146605.3 Meleagris gallopavo | reverse complement strand
AAATGTCATATTTTGGGGTGAGGAAACTGTTAATTCTGGGCCCCAAACTGTCATATTTTTTCTGGAGAAAGTGGTATTTCTGGGCGAAAAATGTCCCGTTTTTTGGAGAAAAGCAGGTAGTCCTGGGAGAAAAATGTCGTATTCTGGGGGAGAAAAGCAGGCATTTCTGGGAGAAAATGTCATATGCTGTGTGAGAAAAGTGGTATTTTGGGAGAAAATGTCATATTTTCGGGGAGAAACCTGGCATTTCTGGCAGGAAATGTCATCTTTTCTTGAGAAAAGAGGCATTTCTGGCAGAAAATGTCCTACTTGGGTGAGAAATCTGGCATTTCTGGCAGGAAGATCGTATTTGGGTGAGAAAACTGGTAATTCTGGGAGAAAATGTCCTACTTTAGGCTAGAAAAGTGTTATTTCTGGCAGGAAATGTCCTAATTCTGGGAGAAAGCTAGTGTTTCTGGGGGAAATTTTCAAATTTTCTGTCAGGAAAACTGTCATATCGGAGAGGAAATGTCCTATTTGGGGGGAGTAAACTGGTATTCCTGCAAGAAAATTCGATATTTTTTGGACAACCCTGGGATTTGTGGGAGAAAAAGTCACACTTTGGGTGAGTAAACTGTTATTTCCGGCTCGAAATGTCATATTTTGGGGTGAGGAAACTGTTAATTCTGGCCCCAACTGTCATATTTTTCTGGAGAAAG
>NW_011148476.1:0-727 GCF_000146605.3 Meleagris gallopavo | reverse complement strand
GCAGAGGACTCGGCCAATGTAGAAGGAATGAAGATATCTTCATGTCCAATAAGGTCCATGCCTTTCCGAAGAACAGAACACGTTCAGTGTAGGAACATGGGCAGCCCAAAATGGCTACTGCATCTGGTGGTGCAGTCACCAATCCTAGAAAGAAAGAAGAAAGCTTCACATGCAGGACTCAACAACGTTGCTTAAAAACACAAACTCTTGGTACTAGAAATTCCATGACATGGACAGCACTCTGCAAAAGCCTGTTTGGGAGCCTACCTCTTCTTTCGGCATCACACGTGGTCACAAGAGTGCATTTGGATCCGGCAAACTCCAACCAAGCGCCAACGGGCAACATGGAAGAGAGAGAAGAAAAACAGATCAAAAGGGTAGAAAACGCTGTTGAATCCAAACAGAAAAGAAGACGAGGTTGGCACATGGCACTGACATTCCATCAGCACTGGGGAGACCTTAAGATGGGGAAAGGAAAAGCACCCAGTGAAAGCAACGTGAGCACGAGGGACATCCGACACCAAGCCCAGAGGACCTCAGCGAGCGTGTTCAACAGGACACATCAGGGATCAACGTACCTCGGCACAGAGACTAAGCGTTGGATATTGGCATCCACCTCCGGCTGCGGTTTCCTGCTGCTTCCACCAAGAGCCTGGCTAAAGTCCTGGCACCGCTCGCGAGGGCCGCAGTTCCATGCTGCAAGCGTTTGGGCACAGGATAACGAAAG
>NW_011148475.1:0-553 GCF_000146605.3 Meleagris gallopavo | reverse complement strand
CTTTATGGCTTTGCTTTGCTCTGTCTTCTTTTATTCTAATTTGGATGTTTTACTGCTCGTTTTGTTTCACTCATTTCATTATTGCTCTTTTCTTGGCATTATTTTTTAATTCTCATTTCTCTACTTTTCAAATGATTTTCTTGGTTTCCTTTCCTTTTCATTGATTTCCCTTTATTTCCATTGCTTTGTCCATTGCTTTGCTTTGCTCTTTTATTTTCCTTTCATACCTTTTCTTTGCGCTGCTCTGCATTCCTTAATGTTTTTCTCTCTTTGCTTTGGTTTCCTTTCTGCTTTGCTTTGCTTTTTTTCTTTATTGTCATTTATTTATTTATTTCTTCTGTCCTTTGAAAAATTTGGGATGGCAGTTCCTTGTTTTTACTTTCTTTGAACCCTTTGTTTTGCCATCATGTTGCATTCTATGTCTTTGCTCTTTCTGGTATTTCTTTGCTTTGCCTTCCAGTTTTTGTTACCTTTTTTTTCCCCCCTTTACTATTTTTCCCTTTCCTGCTCCTTTCCGTTTGTTTTATTTGTTTTTTTTTCCTTTTTGTTGGTT
>NW_011148474.1:0-609 GCF_000146605.3 Meleagris gallopavo | reverse complement strand
AAGGAGCGGTTTCGCACTTCGCCTTGGCTACATGCAGAATGCACTGCGCTTACCTCTGAATACTATGTCTCTGCCTATATTTCGTGCGACAATTCATTCTAGTCAGGTTTCCACTGCTATACTTCTGCATTCAGAGAGGAAAAGAGTGGAAGGGAAAACCCTCTCTAATAGGACACCTGGAAGTTCGAGGAGCGACAGATGTAGTGCTCTCAGGGAGAGCCTTTCAGAAAGAGGGGAGAGATCCTTTCAGGACTTCGGAGAAAAAACCCCCACTCGCAGGTAGTGCAGGAAGCATCGGAATCGCACTTCGCTCTCACGCGCAGAAAGCGGCATTCGCGCTGAACCGCTCCGGAGACTTGGCCGTAGCTGGCCAGGAAAACGCGTTTCTCCCTGAATGCGCTTTCTACCGTCAGCAGCGGTCTCGTGTTTCTCGCTTGCCGAGAACGAACCACTTCAGCCGGTTGCTTTCTCCGATGAGTGAGCGGGCTTCTGTGCGCACATCGGAAAGGAGCGGTTTGCACTTCGCCTTGGTTACATGCAGATTGCACACGACTAGCTCTGAATACTATGTCTCTGCCTATATTTCGTGGCACAATTCGTCCCTGCGCG
>NW_011148473.1:0-584 GCF_000146605.3 Meleagris gallopavo | reverse complement strand
CACCAGAATGTCAACGGTTTACGGGCTGGTTCGGCCCGGTTCCGTGACTAGAAGGGCGGAGGGATCCGCGGATCCGCGCCCCGGAAAAAGAAATAGGGACCCGAATAATTGAAAACAGTGTCAACAATCTGAGGTAAACAAAGTAATTCCTAAATATGGTATCAACAGAATTTTATAAGGAGAGAGAATGTGAAATTGATGGTGGATCGGCCTTACAACAACGCTGAGATGAGAAGCGCAGGCAGAGAAGCGCAAGCGAAGCAGTGCAGGCAAAGAAGAGAGCATCAGGTGACCTGGCCGGGAGTTAGATTTCCTCGCTGACCGCAAAGCCCCCTGGGGAAACGTAGCTCTTCTTCTCCTCTGGACAGGCACCTGGAACTTGAGCATCAGCAGTCAACCCCAGTGCATTGCATGATGTTATGATGTGGAATACTGATAATGAAAAATCATGAAACCATGACAGGGTGCAGCCCAGGATACGGTTGGCTTTCTGGGCTGGAAGGGCCCATTGCTGGCTTGTGTCCAGCTCCCACCCACCAGTACTCCCACGCCTATGGAGCAGGACTACGCTCAGTCCTTTCATC
>NW_011148472.1:0-424 GCF_000146605.3 Meleagris gallopavo | reverse complement strand
CACTTCCAGAAGCCTGGAAAGGAAAAACACAACAGTCAAGGCACAGAGACAGCATCAGGTAAGTGAAGGCAAGCTAAGAGGAATGGCATGGGCAAGGAGACAAGGGAGGCAAAGCAAGGCAAGGCAAAGAATGGAAAGCAAAGGAGCAACTGAAGCAAAGCCAACAAACATACTCTGAACAGGAAAGGAATGCTTGCAGCAAGGAACAAGATCACGCAAAGAAAGGAGCTGGAAAGACAAAGAATACACAAACAGGAAACAAAGACAATGCAAAGCAAACAAAAAAGCCTCACTACAAGAAAAAATAAAATTAAAAAAAGACAAACAAAACAGGATGGAGAGCAAAGCAAGTAAAACAAGGTCGAGAAATACAAGAGGAAAGCCAATGAAGTCAATTCACTAGCATGGCAAAGCAAAGAATCCT
>NW_011148471.1:0-452 GCF_000146605.3 Meleagris gallopavo | reverse complement strand
ACTTAAAGGAGCTTTTCTTTCATCTTAACAAAATGTGATAGCTCTTTAAGCTAAAACCACCGGAGATGTCAAAATATGCAGTGCAGTTGGCAGCAGTGTAGAAAGACAACAAGAAACCTTCCTGCTAACCCCTGCCTCTCCCAGCACCGAGGTGTTCCCCTCGTTCTCACTTGCTGGCTGAAGTGTGCTTTGAGCAGAACAGCCATGAACAAATAAGAAAAACATGATTGAGTTTGGAGGGTGGAATGGGAAGGATGGGGAACCTGTATACCTGCTGTAAGAAGCCTGCTTTGGCAGGGGGGTTGGGGTCAATGATCTCTAGAGGTCTCTTCCAACCCCTACAGATCTATGATTCTGTGTTTCTGTGCAGTTGTAACCTCTAGGAGTGAGATGGGAGGAACCAAGCAAGATGTGGTTGTACCAGTAGACCTACTGCAGTGTGGTGAGCAACT
>NW_011148470.1:0-816 GCF_000146605.3 Meleagris gallopavo | reverse complement strand
GAGCACTCGCCGCTCTGGAATAGCAGAACGTCCCCCACGAATGATGATGGCAGCCTCCTCCCCCCAGCTCGGTGCGGACACCAACCCGTCATGTGTGCAGACCACCAACTCACCATCAATGCAGGTGAGGAAATGGTCAATTTGCAGATCGTCAGCAAGACTGCTGGTGCTGGGTCTCTCTTCTGGAAAACAGAAGCAATCCCCAGTGGGGCAATGCCAGCTTTCCCAGAGCCACTCGGCGCAGACAGCCCCCGGCAGCTGTGCTGCTCCCAAACTCACCGTTGTTGATCCACGCGAGCAGCTCATCCATGTCTGCGGTGTCGTCCAGGATGCCTGTGTTGGCCGTCACTTCTGGAGAAGGCAGAAAATCCCCAGAGGGGCACTGCCAGCTTTCCCGCGCCCACTCAGTGCCCACCCCCCCGCCAGCTGTGCTGCCCCCAAACTCACCCTCGTCGATCCAGGTCAGGAGCTCTTCGATGTCCTCCGCGACGTCCTCCGGGGTGTCCGCGCTCGTTGTCACTGCTGGCAAAGCAAAACCATCCCCAGTGGGGCAACGCCAGCTTTGCCACAGCCAGCCGGTGCGGACAGCCTGCCGCCCGCTCTGCAGCCCCTGAACTCACCGCCTGATTCCGGCGTGGCAGCGCTGCAGGTGAGCGGAGCCGTGGCGGGATGGGGGCACACGTCGGTGGGCGTCGGGTGCCCCTGGTCCTCCGAGAGCAGCACGGCGTCTGGAAAGGGCTCCGTGGGCGGCTCCCGGGTGGCGGGCAGGGTGCGGGGCACGGGGAGCGGCCGCTCCTGCAGGGAGGGTACCTGCAA
>NW_011148469.1:0-1071 GCF_000146605.3 Meleagris gallopavo | reverse complement strand
ACAGATTAAACATGAAGAAGCATTTGTGCAGTGGTTGTTGGGCCTGTCCGTGCAGCACCGGCTCTGCAAAGTGGGCTTACTAGCACAACAGGGGAGAATGGCCGCGCCTGGAGCCTCTGGAAGAAAGCCCAGGAGAAACTAGTACAGCACTGACTGACGGAGCATTGGAACAGGCTGCCCAGAGAGGTGGCGAAGTCTCCTTTTCTGGAGATACTCAAAAGTCTCTTGGATTCTTTCCTCTGCAAACTAGTGTGGGGAACCTTCTTTAGCAAGGACTTGAGCTAGATGATCTCCAGTGGTCCCTTCGACCCCTGTGCTCCGTCGTTCTGTGATTGATATCATACCACCGTTTTGTCTCTTGCAGAGCAGTGCAAGCACGGCATCGAGGCTTTCTCCAACCTCTCTCCAACAAAGCCTGTACGCTGGGGGAAGGTAAGCTGTGGGAGGAGGCAGCAAGGGGGCATCTGACGTCAAGAGACTCAAGGCTGAGAGTTGGATTGTGGTTTTGCACTAGAAGCTTCTCAGAGCAAAGTTTGGCCTTTCCTAAACCTTCGTATGAAATGCAGCATAGGATGCTTTTCCAAAAGTTGCTGGGGCAGAGGCTAGCAGAAGACACGTCAGATACCATGCTTAAAAGCAGAAACCGGAGTGTTCTGAGAGAAGGCAAATCTGCAGGGTAGACATAGGAGAGGGCAGAATGACAAGGATAATTTTAATCCTTAGCACAGGGCAGGACAAAGGTTATATAAACTTAACCTGTAAAATGAACGCCATAACCTTAAGAATTATTGCCCTCCTACCTCTATGGAGAAATACAAAATATACTTAAAAACAACAGATTGGAAGCGGATCTAATATTGAAATATTCCTTGGTGACTGTGTGGAGAAGATTGTGAGCCTGGGATACTCAAACAATGAGAAACTAAGAGACATGGTAGTATGCATTGGTACAAGTAGCAGGGGATATTTTGCTGAGAAGGCGTGCAGTTTCTCTCTTGCCTCAAGAGACTGTGTGTCTACCACTGCAATTGCGACGAAAAATATGCTGCTTCACTGAGGTCCTTTCCGGAG
>NW_011148468.1:0-343 GCF_000146605.3 Meleagris gallopavo | reverse complement strand
TTGGGGATAAATAGGTATTTCTGGTGAAACGTAGAGTCTTTGGTGATAAACTGGAATTTCTGGAGCAAATATCATATTTTGGGAGAAACGCGTATTTCTTGAAGAAAATGGTATTTGTGGGAGGAAACTGCAGTTCCTGGCAGAAAATGGTATATTTTTGGGAGAAAGCGGATATTTGCGGTATAAAATGTCGTATATTTGCGATTAAACTGGCATTTCTTGGAGAAAATATCATATTTTGGGGAAAATGTACTATTTCTTGGAAAAGGTGTTCATATTTAAGGGAAGAAATCTGGTTATTTCTGGAGAAAATGTCATGTTTGGGGATAAAATAGGTATTTCT
>NW_011148467.1:0-427 GCF_000146605.3 Meleagris gallopavo | reverse complement strand
CCGGCGAAGCGGAGCTGGCGGAACTGGACGCGCTGCCGACACGTGACCCCGCCCGCGAGCGCCAATTGGCGGAGGCGCTGCTGGGCCGCCTGGAGGAGATGCAGTGAGCCCCGTCCCCCCCTCCCCCCGTCCACCGTGATGCCTGGCCCCGCCCCACCCGCCCCACGTTCATCCCAGTACAGCCCACGTGCCGGGCTCGGCCCATTCAGTCCCCACTTGATTCCAGCCCTTTTTGTGCCCCTCGTTTCCATCCCAGTCCAATCCCAGTATAACCCAGTTTGAGCCCCTTGATTCCCCGTTCATCCCAGTGCATCCCAGTTCTCCCTCAGTATGACCATTGCCTCCCACAAGTCTCCCAGTCCATTCCAGTCCCATTTCATTCCATCCTAATCTCCTCCCAGTACATCCCCAGTCCCTCCCGGTCCCA
>NW_011148466.1:0-669 GCF_000146605.3 Meleagris gallopavo | reverse complement strand
ACCCCCCACTCGCAGGTAGTGCAGGACGCTGAATTCGCACTTGTCGGCATCGTAATCGCACTCCTTCGCTCTCACGCGTAGAAAGCGGCATTCACGCTGAACCGCTCCGGAGACTTTGCCATCGCTGGCCGAGAAATCGCGTTTCTCCCCAAACTCCGCTTTCAGCCGTCAGCAGCGGTCTCGTGTTTCTCGCTTGCCGAGAACGGGCCACTTCAGCCGGCTACTTTTCTCCGACGAGTGAGCGGGCTCCTGTGCGCACTTCGGAAAGGAGCGCTTTGCACTTCGCCTTGGCTACATGCAGAATGCACTACGCCTACCTCTGAATACTATGTCTCTGCCTTTATTTCGAGCCACAATTCATGCTAGTGAGGTTTTCCACTGCTACACATCTGCATTCAGACAGGAAAAGAGTGGAAGGGAAAACCCTCTCTAATAAGGCATTTGAAGTTCGAAGAGCGACAGTTGTAGTGCTCTCAGGGAGAGCGTTTCAGAAAGTGGGGAGAGATCCTTTCAGGACTGCGGAGAAAAAACCCCCCACTCGCAGGTAGTGCAGGAGGCTGAATTCGCACTTGTCGGCATCGGAATCGCACTCCTTCGCTCTCACGCGTAGAAAGCGGCATTCACGCTGAACCGCTCCGGAGACTTTGCCGTAGCTGGCCGAGAATCGCG
>NW_011148465.1:0-474 GCF_000146605.3 Meleagris gallopavo | reverse complement strand
GAACTCTGGGACTCATCTCGTCAGGACCCAAAGACTCCTGGATGTTTGGGTCCTCAGGTGGTCCACGAACCCTGCTCTCCCATGGCAGTGTGGGATGGGAAGGGGTCTGTGGGACTGAGGAGCAATGGCAGTCCCACCTCACCAACCAAAGCAAAGATGAGGGCTGTGCATCATGAGCAGTTCTCAGACAGATGGAAGCCAAAATGGTGTTGGGTAGCTGAGCCTTCTCTGGTGGTAAGCAACATGGTGCACAGAGTGCAGCCATGTGCTCCGAGCAAAGGAGCACAGGTTTGTGCAAGAGGCCCGGATGCAGGGCAGTGCCTTCATGACTGTATTGTGTCCAACAGGTGGCAGCAGAACTGCGGTGCTCCCAAGTGCCGTAACAACTGCACGGAGAGATGTGTTGGTCTCTGTGGAAACAGCAAGGAACTGGAATCTGCATTTCCCGGCATGCCCCGGAACCTCACTTTGCTG
>NW_011148464.1:0-490 GCF_000146605.3 Meleagris gallopavo | reverse complement strand
AGAGGGGTTGTGAGGGGAAAAGAGCAGAACGAGGCTTCTGTGAGCAAAAAGGGGCCTGAGGATGGAGGGGTACGTCATGGAGGGCAACTTGAGGCATTGAAAGGGGAAATGCGGACATGGGAGCAGGAGGGGGTCTGGGAGTGGACAGGGGGTCGTGTGGGGGAAAACAGGGGTGAGTTAGGTCTCCACTGGGAGGAAAGGGGCTCTAGGAGTGGAGAGGGAGTGGCAGGGGAAATCCGGAGGGTTGTGGGGAGCTTCTATGGGGCGGGAGGGGAGTCTGGGGGAGACAGTAGGGGAGTGCTGGGGGGGAGAAGAGGAGAGTGGGACAGACGTCTGTGGGCTCGAAAAAAGAATCTGGGGGGAAACTTAGTGGGCTGTGGGGGGAAGGGGTGAACAGAGTCTCTACGAGGCAGGAAGAGCATCTGGGGGGTGGAGGGAGGGGTGGGAGGGAAGAGCCAGGGCTTGTGGGTTGTGGCTTCTATTGGGCAGA
>NW_011148463.1:0-345 GCF_000146605.3 Meleagris gallopavo | reverse complement strand
GGAATGGGGTAAGTGGTTTCTTTTTTCTTTCAGGGCTGTGATCTTCTCTTTTTGGGGGTAGTGGCAAGTGCACTGAAGGGCTGCTAGGTGTAAGAGCAGCATCTGAATCTGGAGACTGCTTCCTTTGGGGTGTGGGGTGAGCCCTTAGAATGGGGTGAGTGATTCCTGCTTTCTTTCAGAGCTGTGAGCTCTGCTTTTCTGGAGGATCTCAAGCTGGATGGCTGTAATGAATAGGGCTATGTGCTAATTGCATCCATGCGGTGTTTTTTATGGGCATTGTGTGCATCCTTGTTGTGTTTTAAATTCTGTTCTGCGTCTCTTCTGATTTCATTTTGCAGCCTGATG
>NW_011148462.1:0-374 GCF_000146605.3 Meleagris gallopavo | reverse complement strand
CCAGAAGGCTGCCTATCCTCTTTGTTCTGTGTCTTGCTTGTCTCTGGTCTTGCACTGTTTTCACTATTACATTCTCTTGTCCTCCTCTTTTTGTGTTCCTTGCCCAATTCTCTTGGCCTAATGACCCCTTGGCTTTGTGTTGCCACATTCATGTCGGCATTCAGTTTTGGCGTTCCCTGCCGTATTGTCTGGGCCGTCATCCTTGGCATTTCCTTCCATGTTCTCTTGGCCCTTGCCTTTGCCTGGGCATTCCCTTGCCCTCCTGTTTTGTGGAACCCGCACCTGGGGCGGGGTGCAGCCCTGCGAGCACAGCTGGGTGCAGTTTGGCTGTGGAGTGGGGCAGAGCCAGGCTCCACCCCTCCCTGACTCCCATT
>NW_011148461.1:0-442 GCF_000146605.3 Meleagris gallopavo | reverse complement strand
AAAAGATGACATTTCCTGCCAGAAATGCCAAGGTTTCTCCCCGAAATATGACATTTTCTCCCAAAAATACCACTTTTCTCACACAGCATATGACATTTTCTCCCCAGAAAATGCCTGCTTTCTCCCCCCAGAATACGACATTTTCTCCCCAGGACTACCTGCTTTCTCCAAAAAACGGGACATTTTTCGCCCAGAAATACCACTTTCTCCAGAAAAATATGACAGTTGGGGCCAGAATTAACAGTTTCCTCACCCCAAAATATGACATTTCGAGCCGGAAATAACAGTTTACTCACCCAAAGTGTGACTTTTTTCTCCCACAAATCCCAGGGTTGTCCAAAAAATATCGAATTTTCTTGCAGGAATACCAGTTTACTCCCCCAAATAGGACATTTCCTCTCCGATATGACAGTTTTCCTGACAGAAAATTTGAAAATTTCCC
>NW_011148460.1:0-505 GCF_000146605.3 Meleagris gallopavo | reverse complement strand
TTTGGCTTTTGGCCTCGCTCGGCGGAGTTGCGGGAGGCTGTGGATGGCGGGGCCCGATGCTGCGGCGAGGATGGCGACGGCCCGTGTGGCTGTGGTGGTGTTTTACGTTCTGCTCAACAGATTGAACAGCCCGATTGTGCATTTTGGAAATTGCGTTTCTTCAAGCGAGCAAGTAAGCAAACAGCGCCGGGCGGCCGGGGAGTCTCTGCTCCAGCAGCGGCGCGCGCTTTCCCCTTCCAGCTGACAGTCTTCATACGGTTCACTCCCCGGTGTTCGTGGCTTCATAATATCTCTTGCGCAGGCGTGGGCCTGTTGCTGGGCAGCCGTCCTTTGTCTTGTCAGATGGGGGGAGCTGGGATCTTCGCAATGCATCCGCTCGTGATCCTCACGCAGCATCTTTAAAGCTGTACGAGTCCTGGGGTCCGTACCTTAAAGCGTTACGCTTGTTGGTGTTTCCGGATGTCTGTAGTAGGAAACTGGCCCCCGCTGTTACTGCAGTTTTCTA
>NW_011148459.1:0-457 GCF_000146605.3 Meleagris gallopavo | reverse complement strand
ACAGCTCTGCTTTGTGTCAAGGCCCTGACTCCCTGACGGTTTGTTACATGTATTTCGCTCATGCTGCTCTAATGAACAAGCTTACAGCGTGTTTCCCAGTTCAGAGCACTGTACCCACATTGTTTAGCACATTTAACATCTATTGTAGCTTTGTGAGAAAGTATTTGTTAGGTAATTCGGTTACTATGTTTCTAAAATATGTTACTAATACGCATATGGCGTTCTCACTTTCCACATCAGCTGTTTCTAAGGATGTGTTACAGCTTAATTCCTTAGGTCAACTGCCCTTATCGATGTTCAGTGCAGAAACAACACTTTCACTTTGCACACAGGCAATCATCAGCACAAAGATCTTCAGGTAAGAGCAGGAGAAGGAAAGAGACAAAAGTCCCACGAAAGAACAAACACAAAGCCTAGGAAGAAAGACAGCGCTACAGCACTACAACTCACAACACGT
>NW_011148458.1:0-566 GCF_000146605.3 Meleagris gallopavo | reverse complement strand
GGCTGGCACAGGGATGCAGCTCTTTCTAGGCTCTCCCGATGCAGCCCATGGCACCAGTACCTGTGTGCCACATGGATCTGAAAGCATTCTGCCTTCTGTGACATGCCCATGCCGTCACAATGCCAGTTGCCAGTACCACCTGCCCATCATGCAACAATCCCACTGTCCTTTTGACTAAATATCTCTGCACGGATGTCCATGTCAAAAATGGAACATCTCTCCAGCTCAGCAGCAGAGGACACGGGCTTCCATGCTCTAGTCATGATCTCCTCTCGGCCTCGGGCTCTCAAACACAAAGAACAAGATGCAAAAGCAGTTGCATCACAAACACTCCTTTCATCCTGTCTACTTCAACAGACAACCCAGTCGAGCCCGCTCTCCTGCCCTCTTACCTCAGCCTCTGCACACCATCCTACTCTCCTGAGCATTAGGCTGGCACAGGGATGCAGCTCTTTCTAGGCTCTCCCGATGCAGCCCATGGCACCAGATGGATCTGTAAGCATTCTGCCTTCTGTGACATGCCCATGCCGTCACAATGCCAGTTCCCTGTACCACCTGCCCATCAT
>NW_011148457.1:0-860 GCF_000146605.3 Meleagris gallopavo | reverse complement strand
AAGAACAGGGAAATGGAGGTGAAATCTAGGAAAATAGTCTTCTACAGGAGAGGGTGCTGAGGCAGCGGCACAGGTTGCCAGAGACATGGTGGATGTGCTGGCCCTTTCAAGGTGAGCCTGGCTCAGACTCTGAGCAACTTGATCTAGCTGTGGATGGTCAGCATGGGGGAGTCGGATCACATCGCAAACCTACCTGCATACAAGCAGCGCACCAACATGGGGTGCATGATGTTCATTACCTGCTGGACACATCTCACACCACTGACTGGAGGAGCCCAGGCAATCCTTCAACTCCATCAGGCTGCAAAATGAAATCAGAAGAGACGCAGAACATAATTTAAAACACAACAAGGATGCACACAATGCCCTTAAAAAACACCGCATGGATGCAATTAGCACATAAGCCCTATAATTACAGCCATCCAGCTTCAGATCCTCCAGAAAAGCAGAGCTCACAGCTCTGAAATCAAGCAGGAATCACTCACCCCATTCTAAGGGCTCACCCCACACCCCAAAGGAAGCAGTCTCCAGATTCACATGCTGCTCTTACACCTAGCAGCCCTTCAGTGCACTTGCCATCCCCAAAACAGAAGATCACAGCCCTGAAAGAAAAAAAGAAACCACTTACCCCATTCCAAGGACCAATACTCCCCCACACTCTCAAGTGAAGGAAGCAGCTTCCAGGTCGAAATACCTACCAGCCCTTAAGTACGCTCAGGGTTCCCTGCTAAAAAACAGAGAGAGCAGCTCCACAATGGAAGGAAAAAAAAAAAAAAAAAAAAAAAATCAACTCACTCCATCACCAAAGAACAAGGCATACTCCAAAGGAAGCACTCCCCAGGTTCAGATGCTGCCCCCTA
>NW_011148456.1:0-635 GCF_000146605.3 Meleagris gallopavo | reverse complement strand
GTAGTGCAGAGGCTGAATTCGCACTTTTCGGCATCGGAATCAACTCCTTCGCTCTCACGCGTAGAAAGCGGCATTCGCGCTGAACCGCTCCGAAGACTTTGCCGTAGCTGGCTGAGAATCGCGTTTCTCCCCGAACTCCGCTTTCAGCCGTCAGCAGCGGTCTCGTGTTTCTCGCTTGCCGAGAACGGGCCACTTCAGCCGGCTGCTTTTCTCCGACGAGTGAGCGGGCTCCTGTGCGCACATCGCAAAGGAGCGGTTTGCACTTCGCCTTGGCTACATGTAGAATGCACTACGCCTACCTCTGAATACTATGTCTCTGCCTTTATTTCGAGCCACAATTCATGCTAGTCAGGTTTTCCACTGCGACACATCTGCATTCAGAGAGGAAAAGAGAGGAAGGGAAAACCCTCTCTAATAAGGCATTGGCAAGTTCGAGGAGCGACAGATGTAGTGCTCTCAGGGAGAGCGTTTCAGAAAGTGGGGAGAGATCCTTTCAGGACTTCGGAGAAAAACCCCCCACTCGCAGGTAGTGCAGGACGCTGAATTCGCAGCTGTCGGCATCGGAATCCACTTCTTCGCTTTCACGCGTAGAAAGCAGCATTCGCGCTGAACCGCTCGGAGACTCTGCCGTAGCT
>NW_011148455.1:2357-2936 GCF_000146605.3 Meleagris gallopavo | reverse complement strand
TAAAAGAGTCAAAAAGAGGTTTTTATCCAGTAAAATGTTTGTCACCAACAGGTCACTGCTAACACAGAACGTCCAGCACTGTCCGCACTGGAGCAGGCAAACAGCAAAGCAGAGGTTGTGAAGCAGGAGGAAGAGGAAGGTTCCCACGGGTGCTGATCTCTACAGTAACCAACAGAATAATGGCAAGAAGGGATCACCTTATAGCAGAGAGGTGCTGCAGGACAGCCAGGAGCTTCTCCATGTCTGCAGTGTCTAGCCCTGAGCTGTGAAGCAAGGCAGAGCAATGCTGGAAAAAGGACTGGTTGCTGCAGGCTGCCAGGAAGGGCTGTAAGGGACCTGCAAAAGAAAAGGGCGTTAAAATGGCTCCGCAGAAGTTGGGGCAGAACAAAGCAGGCCGGGAACCGATGGCTTCTGAGGGCTTCTCGTGCAACCACGAGAACAACGGAACAACTGGGTTGGTTCTGGGCACTGGTGCACAACTCAGCTGGAACCAGGAATGGCGTGGCATCGCTGCACCTACAAAGGACCCGGTGCCATCCTCCTGACGCGGGTACATCTCACCAACACCACACCATGCAC
>NW_011148455.1:0-744 GCF_000146605.3 Meleagris gallopavo | reverse complement strand
CCCATTCGTTCTGCAGTGCACTGAATGATGCAAAGAATTTAGAGCAAGGGAAACAGTCCAATCTTCTTCATTTCCTGACGTGAAATCTTTCTCAGTATCTTGGAGTAGCACTGATCACCTGGTAAAGTACGAAGGAAAAAGCTTCTCCGGTGGCAAAGGTTTAATTACCAAAAAGTTTAATTGCAGTGCCACCTGCTGAGAGCGACACCTCGAGGAAGCAGGATCTGTGTTGAAGCCAAATGTGCTCCTGCACCCCTGGTTTTCTCAGACGTACCCACGAACACCATCCATCTCTATGATCCATCTGTCCATGGGTCTATAACGGCACACGTAGAACATTTATAGCTAACTATACCAGAAAAGAAATGCTTGGCACTGCAGCTGACCAGCCCTTCAAGGGACAGCTGAAAAATCTACCAGCTTAAAGAGCACAGTGACATTCTAGAACCAGTGGAAATTTGCTGCTTATTTCACTTGACAGAAGAGGAAGTGCTGTGTCATTACGTGCAGCAAAGATCTGGGCTGCTGCTATAGCAACAGCTGGAAAGAATTACTGTCACCTCTGCTCTCCTTTATCACGCCGGCCATCTCTGATTAAAATACACTGTATTGAAATGGCCACATAAATTACAGCATGGAATGAGCAATAGCAAGGCTCGTATTTGTGTCAGTGCATGGGGCTGTACAAGGAGGCATCATTCCAGTGGAACTCCCTGCACTAGGAAAGCATCGTGGACACTGTGG
>NW_011148454.1:0-749 GCF_000146605.3 Meleagris gallopavo | reverse complement strand
CCAGACTCTGCACCACCAACGACGACCCTCTGCGCTCCTGCCAGTCCAGCCAGTTCTCAACCCACCTCACTGTCCACTCGTCTATCCCACACTTCCTCAGCTTTGTTATAAGGATGTTGTGGGAGACAGTATCAAATGCCTTTCTAAAATCAAGGTAGATTACATCTACTGCTCTTCCCCCATCCACCCAGCATGTGACAGCATCATAGAAGGCCACCAAGTTGGTCAAGCACGACCTCCCCTTGGTGAACCCATGCTGACTACTCCTGATAACCTCCTTTTCTCCCAGTTGTCTGGAGATGGCATCCAGCACAAGCTGTTCCATCACCTTTCCAGGGACAGAGGTGAGGCTGGCAGGCCTGTAATTACCCGGATCTTCCTTCTTGCCCTTTTTGAAGACTGGAGTGACATTGGCTATCCTCCAGTCATCAGGGACCTCCCCTGTTGTCCAAGACCTCTCAAAAATGATGGAGAGCGGTTCGGCAATGACCTCCGCCAGCTCCCTCAGCATACGTGGATGCACCCCATCAGGTCCCATGAACTTGTGGACCTTAGTACTGCCTAGGCGCTCACGCACGTCCTCTTTCCCGACTAAAGGGAAGTCTCCCATTCCCCAGACCCTCTCCCTAACCTCCAGGGTGTGGGATTCCTGCGGGAGAGCTTTTTCACTGAAGACGGAAGTAAAGAAGGCATTCAGTATCTCTGCCTTCTCAGCATCCCCCGTTACGACGGACCCCCCCCTCACCTTA
>NW_011148453.1:0-1388 GCF_000146605.3 Meleagris gallopavo | reverse complement strand
TTTTTTTGTTCTTTTTTTTTGTCTTTTTTTTTGTCTTTTTTTTTGCTTTTTTTTTGCTTTTTTTTTGCTTTTTTTTTGCTTTTTTTTTGCTTTTTTTGCTTTTTTTGCTTTTTTGCTGTGAGGGGTTGTTGTTTTTCAAATGAAGACATACTTTAAAAGCTTTCCCTTTGATCTCCCTGTTTGTATCTGTGGTGAAGTAGATGACCCTGGAGCTGTTCTGGATATTTTAACTTTTGTCTTTCTCTTCCTTTGCCTCCCCCTTTATATTTTTCTTAGCCTTCTTAACTTTTATTCAGGCATTTTTACCGAAGCAGTATTTTTATTTGTCTTCCCTATCAGCTTCACTATGATACTTGAGGTTTTTGTTGAGTAATTTACAGCTCGCAGGAGAAAATATCCTTATCTGTGATTTGAAAAAAATATATATTTGTTGTTAAAATTATTTGCAAACAACTTTTAGAAGCAGCTGAAGGTCACTAGCTAGTGTGAAAACAGCTCATGTAGACATTGAAGAAATCTGGCAGTGCTTATGGATTTAATTCTATCCATATTCACATAGCTGTGTTTGTGTCTGTCAATAAGTATTTCCATTTTGACTGTAAAACTTTAAATCAAAAGCACAGATGAATAAGGAATGATAAAGCATTTGACACTGCTATTTATGCTGATAATAATTCTCTTGCACAGAGAGCCCAGCATCTGACATACCTGGTTTAAAATAACTGTGGGAACTTTGTGTTTGGTTTAAAGTGTTTAAGATCACAGTAATTGAATGATTTTTGCATAAAGAATGCCAGGAAAGTCTCCATACATCTGAGTCTTCAAGTTGTAGTCCTAATGTTGAATTAATTTTTACATCTAACAAAAGATAGAAGTTTTCTAAATTTAGCGCTATTATTTGCTAAGTTTAATTCTTGTACTTATGTATCTTTAAATCTGCACATTTTTAAAATGTCTTTTCTTCCTGTCTTATCTCCATCCACTGATAGTATTTTTGTCCTCGCTGCTCTACACAATTCTCTCAGTCTAGTATCATCAAGTTCATAACTGCTTTGAGCAATAAAATTCTGATCAGATCATGAAAAGATATTAGCTCTTCCTTCTAAGACAGACAAAGTTCACCTGTGTACTTGATTAGACCTTCAGGAGGAGAGTAGGAAGTGACAGAAAAGTAATAGTTTCCAAATGGTTGCTCTGGGAATATTGAGAGCCACCAAGAATGCAAACAGCTGTGAGTTCAATTTATGCTGCTCAATTTCCAGTCATCAATATGCTTCAGAGTGCAAGAGCAGGACATATAAGGACAAATATTCTTGTTATCATGGTGTTTATAGGAGAATATTATACATAAAGGTCTGAGTTGATGGTTGTTTTTTTTTTTTTTTTGA
>NW_011148452.1:0-612 GCF_000146605.3 Meleagris gallopavo | reverse complement strand
TGTTTTTATTTATTGTTTTATGTATTTATTTTTATTTATTTTTTTTATTTATTTTTTATTTTTTATTTTCATTTCTTTATTATTTTTAATAAATACGCGTCCACGTATTTGTCTATTTATTTATTTATTCGTTTGTATTTCTAAAATTCTTATTATTTCTTTATTCCTTCCTGCATTTTAATCGTTTTTATTTTATTTTTAACTTTTCGTTATTTTATTTATTTTCATTTATTTCTTTATCATTTTCGTTTATGCGTCCACGTGTTTGTCTGTTTGTTTATAATTCCGTTATTTGTTCATTTCAATTTTTTATTTTTATTTATTTACGTGCCCGCGTATTTGTCTCTTTGTTTTTAAATGTTGTTTTTATTGTTACTTATTGTTGTTATTTATTTATTTATTTGCTTGCTTATTTATCGGCTCGCTCGCTCATTTATTTATTCATTTCATTCATTCATTCATTCATTCATTCATTCATTCATTCATTCATTCATTCATTCATTCCTCGTGTTTTATTCTATCGATTTTTCCCTTTTAATTTCGTTTTATCGATCTTTAGGTGTTCCGTCCCGTCCCGCCCGCCCGCCCGTCCCGTCCGTCCCCGGTTTCGCG
>NW_011148451.1:0-635 GCF_000146605.3 Meleagris gallopavo | reverse complement strand
CACCAAAGCAAAGCAAAGATGAGGGCTGTGCATAATGAGCAGTTCTCAGACAAGATGGAAGCAAAAATGGTGTTGGGTAGCTGAGCCTTCTCTGGTGGTAAGCAACATGGTGCACAGAGTGCAGCCATGTGCTCCGAGCAAGGAGCACAGGTTTGTGCAAGAGGCCCGGATGCAGGGCAGTGCCTTCATGACTGTATTGTGTCCAACAGGTGGCAGCAGAGCTGCGGTGCTCCCAAGTGCCGTAACAACTGCACGGGGAGCTGTGTTGGTCTCTGTGGAAACAGCAAGGAAGTGGAATCTGCATTTCCCGGCATGCCCCGGAACCTCACTTTGCTGACTTGTCATTGTCTGCCCAGCAGGTAAGGGCGATGCACACCCGCCAGCGTTTACCCATTCCAGAGCCCGGCACAATAGGGTTCCCCCAGAGCTCTGAATTGCGCTTCATGGTGCCCAGAAGGCTGCCTATCCTCTTTGTTCTGTGTCTTGCTTGTCTCTGGTCTTGCACTGTTTTCACTATTACATTCTCTTGTCCTCCTATTTTTGTGTTCCTTGCCCCATTCCCTTGGCCTAATGACCCTTGGCTTTGTGTTGCCACATTCATGTCGGCATTCAGTTTTGGCGTTCCCTGCCGTATT
>NW_011148450.1:0-606 GCF_000146605.3 Meleagris gallopavo | reverse complement strand
AAATGGTTTTCAAGTGAGACAGGGGAGGTTTAGGTTGGTTATTAGGAGGCAGCTTTTCACGCACAGGGTGGTGACGCACTGGAATGTGTGCTTGAGAGTCACTTCCAGGATGATCTGCTCCATGATCCGTGACCAGCCAGAGGTGAGACTGACATGCTGGTAGTTCCCCGCGTCACACTTTCTATCCTTCCTGAGAGGTGTGCTGTCACCTTTTTTCTCCTCAGCAGGGACTTGACCTGACTGCCTCGACTTCTGAAATACCATGGAGAGTGGCTCGGTGACTGCAGCGGTGAATTCCCTCGGAACTCTGGGACTCATCTCGTCAGGACCCAAAGACTCCTGGCTGTTTGGGTCCTCAGGTGGTCCAGAACCTGATCTGCCATGGCAGTGTGGGATGGGAAGGGGTGTGTGGGACTGAGGAAGCAATGGCAGTCCCCACCTCACCAAAGCAAAGCAAAGATGAGGGCTGTGCATAATGAGCAGTTCTCAGACAAGATGGAAGCAAAAATGGTGTTGGGTAGCTGAGCCTTCTCTGGTGGTAAGCAACATGGTGCACAGAGTGCAGCCATGTGCTCCGAGCAAGGAGCACAGGTTTGTGCAAGAGGC
>NW_011148449.1:0-328 GCF_000146605.3 Meleagris gallopavo | reverse complement strand
GGAAACTGCAGTTCCTGGCAGAAAATGGCATATTTTTTGGGAGAAAAGCGGCTACTTTTGCGGTATAAAATGTCGTATATTTTGCGATAAAAACTGGCATTTCTTGGAGAAAATATCATATTTTTGGGGAAAAATCTACTATTTCTTGGAAAAGGTGTCATATTTAAGGGAAGAAATCTGGTATTTCTGGAGAAAATGTCATGTTTGGGGATAAAATAGGTATTTCTGGTGAAAAACGTAGAGTCTTCGGTGATAAAACTGGAATTTCTGGGGCAGAATATCATATTTTGGGAGAAAGCTACTATTTCTCGGAGAAAACGTCATATTT
>NW_011148448.1:0-634 GCF_000146605.3 Meleagris gallopavo | reverse complement strand
TATCTAAAGGGAGAGTGTCAAGAGGATAGAGCTAGGCTCTTTTCAGTCGTGCCCAATGCCAGGCTGTGTACACAAACTAGAACACAGGATGTTCCCTATGAGTGCCAGGAAACACTTCCATGGTATGTGTGTGACTGAGCACTATCACAGGTTGGCCAGATTGGCTGCGGAGTCTCTTCCACAAAGATGCTCAAAAGCAATTTGGACATGGTCCTGGGCAACCTGCTGTAGGTGCCCCTGCTTGAGTAAGTGTTGGGACCAGATGACCTCCACAGGGTCCTAACGCATCAATTAATTCTGTAATTTTGCTTACAAATTTTACATACTTCACGTACCATACATTTTAATGCAAATTTATCACAGTGCCTGCACTTTCACATTAAGAGAGTTGGGGAAACTTCTTCAAATTAATTTAAGATGGACCATTTTCAAATGGTATTTAAAATTGAGACAAATGTTCACAGGAGTCATTAATGAATAATAGTCATGCTCACCTAAGCCAATTTTCTGCAGTTTGCTACTGCTGCAAATGTGTCCATTTTTATTTTTGCCAAGATTTGTGGTGATGCATAATCACCAAAAACTAAGTAGTTATCCTCCAAAAGCATCATTCATTCTGCCCAGTTCTAGGTAT
>NW_011148447.1:0-598 GCF_000146605.3 Meleagris gallopavo | reverse complement strand
AAAGCCAATGAATTCAATACACTAGCATGGCAAAGCAAAGAATCCTAGCAAAGTAAAGAGAGAACAAAGCTCACCAGTGCTTAACAATGGAAAGAAAGAACCAAAATTTAACAGCAATGCAAGGCCAGCATACTAACAATAACCAAAGAGCAAACCAAAGCCAGGAAAAACCAGCAAAAGGAAAGAACGAGTATGTAAAAAAAATCCAAGGAGAGCAAAGCAAAATCACTTGAAATCCTCACAAACAGAGGGGAATACGCTCAGGAAAGGAAAAAGCAGTTCCAAGAATAGAAACAAAAGGGAAAATTAAACAACACTGGAAAAAAACAATGCATTGCAATGCAGAAGGAGCAGGAAACCAAGGCAGAAACCACAGAAAAACAACATGGAAAACAAACCGAGGAAACCAACATCAACCCATGCAGCAGCAGCAGCCTCTGCAGCAACATGAAAATGCAAAGAACACACCGTCATGGCAAAGCACAGATGACCACCGAGTGTGCAGGAGGCCAAAAAGTCTTGGCATCCGTGCCTGGGAGGAGGAAAGGGTAGCTACTGGGCATGCTGCTGCCTCCACCACACATGCACCTTCAGGGTC
>NW_011148446.1:0-322 GCF_000146605.3 Meleagris gallopavo | reverse complement strand
CTCCATCCCTCTGATAGCAGAGTGCAGGGCCACAGTTGCGTTACTAAGGAGCATCTAGCACATCTGGAATTGACTGCTCCAGGGGTGGAAACACAGCCGTACCATTTGTCATGGGCTGATCCAGACTGCACTGGAATAGGGGGGAAGCTCCTGAACACCTGCAATACATCAATGACATTACTGTGTGGGGGCAACACAGCAGAGGAATTTTTGAGAAAGGGAAGAAAATAATCCAAAATCCTTCTGTCAGCTGGTTTTCCATTAAAGGAAGACACTCTATATTGGAACATTTAGCCAGATGAGTCACTCTAACTGAAGTTTC
>NW_011148445.1:0-838 GCF_000146605.3 Meleagris gallopavo | reverse complement strand
TTTCTGATGCAGGTGGTGGAGGAACCAACGCGGGAGGGGTGTTACTGGACCTTATTCTTCACCAACAGGGATTGGACTTGTTAAGGAGTAAAGTTGGGGGCAGCTTGGGTTGTAATGATCATGAGATGGTGGAGTTCAAGATCCTGAGTGGAAGAAGCAAAGCAATAAGTAGGATTGCTACCCTGGACTTTAGGAGAGCCAACTTCGATCTCTTCCGGGACCTACTTGGAGCTATCCCGTGGGCTCGGGTATTAGAAGGTAAGGGGCCTCTGAGAGCTGGTCAGCATTTAAACAGCTCTTCTTCCAAGCTCAGGATCGGTGCGTCCCTGTGAGCAAGAAATCAGGAAAAGGTGGCAGGAGACCTGTCTGGATGAGCAAGGAGCTCATGCGCTAGCTGTCATGGTTTTATATTTTTTTTGTTTCGGTTTGGTTCTCAGTATTCCGCATCAATACATCATGTAGTATACTGGGAGTTAAAGTGTTAATGCTCCAATTCCAGGCACCTATCCCTATACGTTACAGAAGTCATGGGATCTGGCCCTTCCGGGTGGGGCGGTCTCTTACTGCCTGGCAGTGGGTGCTGAGGGTGCTTTCCTGGCCGTTCCAAGCTTTTTCAGGTTTGAATCGGTATCGGGAACTCTCTCTCTCTCCCTGTTTTATTTGATTTATTAGTCTCAATTTCAATCAGATTGTATTATATTGTGTTATCTTGCATTCCGATATCATAATTAGTAAAATAAGTTTTCCTCCATAGATTGTTGCCACTGTTTTTTTGTTTTCCTCCCCTTCCTTCCCCATTTTGTGGGCTGGGAAGGGGAGGGCGAGGGGTCTACCGCCC
>NW_011148444.1:0-482 GCF_000146605.3 Meleagris gallopavo | reverse complement strand
AGACCTATTAGGACCCACCCACTAAAATCATTCCATGGTTCTGTGACCTTTAAGGACCCTTCCATCTGAATCATTCCATGGCTCTTTGAGATTAAGGACGCTACCCCCCAGTCATTCTGTAGTTCAGTGACCTTTAAGTATCTCCCCCCCCAGTAGTTGCAAAGTTCTGTGACCTTTCAGGACCCTCCCACCGCAAAAATTCCATTGTTTTGTGGCCTTTAAGGACCCTCCCACCTCAAAAATTCCAAGGTTCTGTGACCTTTTAGGACCCTCCCACCCCAACCATTCCAAGGTTTTGTGACCTTTAAGGACCCACCCATCCAAAACCATTCCATGCTTCTGTGACCTTTAAGGACCCTCACAGCCCAAACATTCCATAATTCTGTGATCTTTTAGGACCCACCCACCAAAACAATTCCATGGTTCTCGTGTGTGACCTGTAAGGACCCTCTCATCTTAACCATTCTATGCTTCTGTTTCCT
>NW_011148443.1:0-401 GCF_000146605.3 Meleagris gallopavo | reverse complement strand
GGGCAGAGCCAGGCTCCACCCTCCCTGATCCCATTTAAGGGCTGGGAAGAGTAGGGGCAGCATGTGAACCTGGGGAGTGCTTCCTTTGGAGTATGCCTTGTTCTTTGGTGATGGAGTGAGTTGATTTTTTTTTCTCCTCTATTGTGGAGCTGCTCTCTCTCTTTTTTAGCAGGGAACCCTGAGCGTACTTAAGGGCTGGTAGGTATTTGGACCTGGAAGCTGCTTCCTTCACTTGAGAGTGTGGGGAGTATTGGTCCTTGGAATGGGGTAAATGGTTTCTTTTTCTTTCAGGGCTGTGATCTTCTCTTTTTGGGGGATCGCAAGTGCACTGAAGAGCTGCTAGGTGTAAGAGCAGCATGTGAATCTGGAGACTGCTTCCTTTGGGGTGTGGGGTGAGCCCT
>NW_011148442.1:0-534 GCF_000146605.3 Meleagris gallopavo | reverse complement strand
TTGGTTAGTAAAAAGCACAGATTTCCCATGAGTAATTTGAAACAAGTCCTCTTCAGTTGCTGTTTATTAATGGCTTCTGGAATTCCAAACGCTCAAAGTTACTCAGTAGTACGTCTTGCTGCAAACAGCTTTCTTTTTTTTTTCTCAGTCCTGCCTGAATTTTGCTTCTCCACCTCTGCAGACGACACCTCTATGGCTCTTCTCCGTAATCCTGTGTTGTTTGGTGTAAGGATGTAACTAAGCCTTGTGACGTACAAAGATGCAGGCTTGTTCCTGACCTGAGCTTTGAATTTCAAAGGCAATAGTATGAGATAGAGTTGTGCATGGAAATTGGAACTTGTTACATTGCAACACGGTCTGTAATTTCTGTCCCAGCATTCTGTAACTTGGACTATTTTTTTTCTGTGGGCAAGGAGAAAGTGCGTCGAGTCCAAATCTGTTTGTAACTACCTAGGAATTAATTAGCTCAGCAATAAGGGCGTTGTGGGGTTAATGTTGCTGCTGTTCTGGAGTAATTCAGTCTTCACGTTTGCT
>NW_011148441.1:0-826 GCF_000146605.3 Meleagris gallopavo | reverse complement strand
TGTTGAAGTAAGGTGTGAGTACACCTGGAATAGAGTGTGATACCCAGTTGTGGGAGTAAAACCTGGAGAAAAGTCAGAGGAAAGCATGAGTAATTCTTGCGTAAACCAAGTAAACTGTGAGTATCAACTGTGAGTATCACATGAAGGTGAGAGCACACCTGGAGTATGGTGTGAGTTAGTAAGCGTGGAGTAAAGTGTGAGCAGAACCCAGCGGAAGTTGTGCGCACGTCTGTGCCCGCGACGGGGGGCCGTGGGCTTCCCTCCCCCCCCGGCCCACAGAATGGGAAGGGAAGGGGAGACGGGACGGGGAGCTGGGAGCTGGGCTCCAGGAAGGAAGAAAAAGAACAAAGCGACAACGATCTGCGGACAAAAACTTGTTTTACTGAGTGCGATGGCGGAGTGCGAGTTAAGCCGACGCCATGGCGCCTCGTGGGAGCTGAGAGGAATAAAATGAGAGGGGACAGAGGGAGTTCCTGAGGCGGAGTCACACCTGGAAAGCTGGGAACGGCTTCCAATGACCCCAGTGACCTCACACGAACCCACCCCAATTCCACTGACCCCACTGACCACAATGACCCCGAATGTCCTCACCTGACCCCAGTGACACCGGTGACCCCAACGACCCCACACTGACCCACGAAAACCTCCCACGATCCCAAGATTCCCACTGACAACAAAGATCCCATATGACCTCACGTGACCCCACTGACCCCACTGACCCCAATACTCCAATGACCCATAAACCAAAATGACCCCAAATGTCCACACATGACCCCAGTGACCCCAGTGACCCCACATGACCCCAATGGTGACCTCAATGACCCCA
>NW_011148440.1:0-653 GCF_000146605.3 Meleagris gallopavo | reverse complement strand
CTGTTTAGGAGGGTGGATAGGGATAGGACAAGGGGAAATGGTTTTCAAGTGAGACAGGGGAGGTTTAGGTTGGTTATTAGGAGGCAGCTTTTCACGCCCAGGTGGTGACGCACTGGAATGTGTGCTTGAGAGTCACTTCCAGGATGATCTGCTCCATGATCCGTGACCAGCACAGAGGTGAGACTGACATGTTGGTTAGTTCCCCGCGTCACACTTTCTATCCTTCCTAAGAGGTGTGCTGTCACCTTTTTTCTCCTCACCAGGGACTTGACCTGACTGCCTCGACTTCTGAAATACCATGGAGAGTGGCTCGGTGACTGCAGCGGTGAATTCCCTCGGAACTCTGGGACTCATCTCGTCAGGACCCAAAGACTCCTGGATGTTTGGGTCTTCAGGTGGTCCAGAACCTGATCTCCCATGGCAGTGTGGGATGGGAAGGGGTGTGTGGGACTGAGGAAGCAATGGCAGTCCCCACCTCACCAAAGCAAAGATGAGGGCTGTGCATAATGAGCAGTTATCAGACAAGATGGAAGCCAAAAATGGTGTTGGGTACCTGAGCCTTCTCTGGTGGTAAGCAACATGGTGCACAGAGTGCAGCCATGTGCTCCGAGCAAGGAGCACAGGTTTGTGCAAGAGGCCCGGATGCAGGCAGT
>NW_011148439.1:0-347 GCF_000146605.3 Meleagris gallopavo | reverse complement strand
GTTTTCTCCGAGAAATAGTAGCTTTCTCCCAAAATATGATATTCTGCCCCAGAAATTCCAGTTTTATCACCAAAGACTCTACGTTTTTCACCAGAAATACCTATTTTATCCCCAAACATGACATTTTCTCCAGAAATACCAGATTTCTTCCCGTAAATATGACACCTTTTCCAAGAAATAGTACATTTTTCCCCAAAAATATGATATTTTCTCCAAGAAATGCCAGTTTAATAGCAAATATACGACATTTTATACCGCAAATAGCCGCTTTCTCCCAAAAAATATGCCTTTTTTCTGCCAGGAACTGCAGTTTCCTCCCACAAATACCATTTTTCAACCAGAAATAG
>NW_011148438.1:0-627 GCF_000146605.3 Meleagris gallopavo | reverse complement strand
CAGAGCTCTGAATTGCGCTTCATGGTGCCCAGAAGGTTGCCTATCCTCTTTGTTCTGTGTCTTGCTTGTCTCTGGTCTTGCACTGTTTTCACTATTACATTCTCTTGTCCTCCTCTTTTTGTGTTCCTTGCCCCATTCTCTTGGCCTAATGACCCCTTGGCTTTGTGTTGCCGCATTCATGTCGGCATTCAGTTTTGGCGTTCCCTGCCGTATTGTCTGGGCCGTCATCCTTGGCATTTCCTTCCATGTTCTCTTGGCCCTTGCCTTTGCCTGGGCATTCCCTTGCCCTCCTGTTTTTGTAGAACCCGCACCTGGGGCGGGTGCAGCCCTGCGAGCACAGCTGGGGGCAGTTTGGCTGTGGAGTGGGGCAGAGCCAGGCTCCACCCCTCCCTGATCCCATTGAAGGGCTGGGAAGAGTAGGGGCAGCATGTGAACCTGGGGAGTGCTTCCTTTGGAGTATGCCTTGTTCTTTGGTGATGGAGTGAGTGTTATTTTTTTTTCTTCTCCTCCATTGTGGAGCTGGTCTCTCTCTTTTTAGCAGGGAACCCTGAGCGTACTTAAGGGCTGGTAGGTATTTGGACCTGGAAGCTGCTTCCTTCACTTGAGAGTGTGGGTGAGTATAGGTCC
>NW_011148437.1:0-567 GCF_000146605.3 Meleagris gallopavo | reverse complement strand
CAGTGTGGGATGGGAAGGGGTGTGTGGGACTGAGGAAGCAATGGCAGTCATCCCCACCTCACCAAAGGAAAGATGAGGGCTGTGCATAATGAGCAGTTCTCAGACAAGATGGAAGCCAAAATGGTGTTGGGTAGCTGAGCCTTCTCTGGTGGTAAGCAACATGGTGCACAGAGTGCAGCCACGTGCTCCGAGCAAGGAGCACAGGTTTGTGCAAGAGGCCCGGATGCAGGGCAGTGCCTTCATGACTGTATTGTGTCCAACAGGTGGCAGCAGAGCTGCGGTGCTCCCAAGTGCCGTAACAAGTGCCCGGAGAGATGTGTTGGTCTCTGTGGAAACAGCAAGGAAGTGGAATGTGCATTTCCCGGCATGCCCCGGAACCTCACTTTGCTGACTGGTCATTGTCTGCCCAGCAGGTAAGGGCGATGCACACCCGCCAGCGTTTACCCATTCCAGAGCCCGGCACAATAGGGTTCCCCCAGAGCTCTGAATGGTGCCCAGAAGGCTGCCTATCCTCTTTGTTCTGTGTCTTTCTTGTCTCTGGTCTTGCACTGTTTTCACTATTACATT
>NW_011148436.1:0-540 GCF_000146605.3 Meleagris gallopavo | reverse complement strand
CTTCAGGCTCTGGAAATGATCAACCAGATTTGTCAGGGATGTGGTTATTTGAAATTAGAAATCCAGCCTTCTGATTTTGGAAAAATGCCTAATTAAACCAGTCCTATGCTAATTTAAAGTATCAGTACAGCAGATTATTGCTTCTTAATTTTTATTTTCTCTTTTTATTTTATTTCTAACGCTTGATGAGCTTTTGCTTTAGCTGCTGACTTCTTGCGATACAAGGCAAACAAGTCATTGCTATTCACCAAAGCACCATTTCAGCTGAGATTCCTTATCTTCGTGTACAAAGCTGTGTATCTACATGTAAACATACAAAAATGCTTTTGTATGTGTAATAACATATGTATATAGTGCTTGAGTGAAAAAAAAATGTTTGTATTCAAGAGTTTGCACACATGAGATGACAGCACAACTTATCACTAGTGGACACTGAAAGGAGACAGAAGTAGACTGTAAAGTATCATCCAAAGTAATTACACTGACTTAGTTTTCAAGTTTTTATTATCTTATCTGAACATTTCTACTATTTAAGTGGGA
>NW_011148435.1:0-375 GCF_000146605.3 Meleagris gallopavo | reverse complement strand
GATGGACAGTCCAATACCAATGGAAACAGGTCATCCCATGGGCCTGAGCTCAATTAGAATAAGGGGTGTTCGTGTCCTCCAAAAAGATAAGTCAACCCCAAAATGGAGCCTGTCTTGCTCCCAGAAATTGCAGGTAATCTCCCTTCCTCTTCCCCAAAGCTTTTCCACTGCTTTGCTGACTCCTGACCCCCCTGCAGGTGCTGGCACCAAACCACCTGATTGCAGTGTCTTGTCAACACATCATTGCTGGCAGAATGAGCCTGAAATGGCCATGGAAACCAAATCCAGACCAGCAACCCGGTGAGCAGGGCTGTGCAGGGGAGGGCACCATTGGGAAGAGGAGCAGGAGGCTGCTCCTCCTGTGCTTCCCATCTG
>NW_011148434.1:0-481 GCF_000146605.3 Meleagris gallopavo | reverse complement strand
TGGGAGATCAGGTTCTGGACCAACCTGAGGACCCAAAACATCCAGGAGTCTTTGGGTCCTGACGAGATGAGTCCCAGAGTTCCGAGGGAATTCACCGCTGCAGTCACCGAGCCACTCCCCATGGTATTTCACAAGTCGAGGCAGTCAGGTCAAGTCCCTGCTGAGGAGAAGAAAGGTGACAGCACACCTCTTAGGAAGGATAGAAAGTGTGACGCGGGGAACTACCAGCATGTCAGTCTCACCTCTGGGCTGGTCACGGATCATGGAGCAGATCATCCTGGAAGTGACTCTCAAGCACACATTCCAGTGCGTCACCACCCTGTGCGTGAAAAGCTGCCTCTAATAACCAACCTAAACCTCCCCTGTCTCACTTGAAAACCATTTCCCCTTGTCCTATCGCTATCCACCCTCCTAACAGCCGTTGCCCCTCCTGCTTATGCGCTCCCTTCGAGTCTTGGAAGGCTGTCATGAGCTATCTCCA
>NW_011148433.1:0-611 GCF_000146605.3 Meleagris gallopavo | reverse complement strand
ACATCTGGACGCAGCACTGCAAGTGAGGCCTGACCAGCGCAGAGCAGAGGGATGGGGATCTCCTCCCTTCGCCCGCTGACTGCGCATCTTTGGATGCAGCCCAGGATACGGTTGGCTTTCTGGGCTGGAAGGGCCCACTGCTGGCTTGTGTCCAGCTCCCACCCACCAGTACTCCCAGGCCTTATGGAGCAGGACTACGCTCAGTCCTTTCATCCCCTAGCATGTTTTGGTGGTGGCTGTTCCCTCATCCCAGCTACTGACCCTGCACTTGGATTTGTGCCCACTGCTCAGCCTGTTGAGGTCTCTGTGGATGGCATCCCGTCCCTCTGCTGTGTCACTGCACCCCACAGCTTGGTGTCCTTAGGGTGCACTCAACCCCACTGTTGATGTCCCTGATGAAGGGGAAACCCAGATGCTTGTACAAACTGGGCGTAGAAGCCCTTGGGGAGCAGCCCTGCGGAGGACTCGGGGATCCTGGTGGACAAAGAGCTGGACATAAGCCAGTAGTGTGCACTTGCAGCCCAGAAGGCCAAACTGTATCCTGGGCTGCATTCAAAGAGGAGCGACCAGCAGGGAGAGGGAGGTGATTGCCCCCTGACTCGGCTCTGGGT
>NW_011148432.1:0-681 GCF_000146605.3 Meleagris gallopavo | reverse complement strand
GGGGCGGGTAGGTTGAAGGAACAGGTGTGCAGGTGGTTATTACATCTCTACCTTCAGTGGCAGGAAACGATAGTGGGATGAGCCTAAAAAACCCATCTCTTGAACAAAATGGCTTAGGAGTTGGTGCAAAACGCAGGAGTTTTGGTTTTTTTGATCATGGGGCAATTTACTCGGCACCTGGCATGATGGCTGCAGATGGATGCAGCCTGTCTCCATGGGGACTTTCCCCAGGGTTCTAGCCGAGGAACTGGCAGGACTTATTGACAGGTTTAAACTAGGTATGAAGGGGGAAGGGGACAAAATGAGGACCGCTGGGACTGAGGGGGCAGTTTGAGGCTCCAAACAGAACTTGATGGGTGGAGACAGTGGAGTTCAAAGGCTTGGAGAGGGGTGGGGGGGATGCTGCTTCTCTTAAGTGCCTATATACTAATGCGTGTAGCATGGGGAATAAACAGGAAGAGCTGGAGTTCTGCGTGCGGTCGCGAGGCCATGATCTCATTGCGATCACAGAGACATGGTGGGACAGCTCACATGACTGGAATGTTGTCATGGATGGCTGTGTGCTTTTTAAGAAAGATCGGCTGGCTAGGCGGGGTGGTGGAGTTGCTCTTCATGTGAGAGAGCAGCTAGAATGTATTGAACTTCACTTGGGGGAGAGTGATGTAGCAGTGGAGAGCTTAT
>NW_011148431.1:0-434 GCF_000146605.3 Meleagris gallopavo | reverse complement strand
AGATTTCTTCCCTTAAACATGACACCTTTTCCAAGAAATAGTAGATTTTTCCCCAAAAATATGATATTTTCTCCAAGAAATGCCAGTTTAATCGCAAATATACGACATTTTTATACTGCAAATAGCCGCTTTCTCCCAAAAATATGCCTTTTTCTGCCAGGAACTGCAGTTTCCTCCCACAAATACCATTTTTCAACCAGAAATAGGACGTTGTCTCCCATCAATACCGTTTCTCAACCAGAAATATGACGTTTTCTCCGAGAAATAGTAGCTTTCTCCCAAAATATGATATTCTGCCCCAGAAATTCCAGTTTTATCACCAAAGACTCTACGTTTTTCACCAGAAATACCTTTTCTATCCCCAAACATGACATTTTCTCCCAGAAATACCAGATTTCTTCCCTTAAACATGACACCTTTTCCAAGAAATAGTA
>NW_011148430.1:0-898 GCF_000146605.3 Meleagris gallopavo | reverse complement strand
ACACACAATGCCCTTAAAAAACACCCACCGCATGGATGCAATTAGCACATAGCCCTATTAATGACAGCCATCCAGCTTGAGATCCTCCAGAAAAGCAGAGCTCACAGCTCTGAAAGAAAGCAGGAATCACTCACCCCATTCTAAGGGCTCACCCCACACCCCAAAGGAAGCAGTCTCCAGATTCAGATGCTGCTCTTACACCTAGCAGCCCTTCAGCGCACTTGGGATCCCCCAAAAAGAGAAGATCACAGCCCTGAAAGAAAAAAAGAAACCACTTACCCCATTCCAAGGACCAATACTCTCCCACACTCTCAAGTGAAGGAAGCAGCTTCCAGGTCCAAATACCTACCAGCCCTTAAGTACGCTCAGGGTTCCCTACTGAAAAAGAGAGAGAGCAGCTCCACAATGGAGGAAGAAAAAAAAATAACACTCACTCTATCACCAAAGAACAAGGCATACTCCAAAGGAAGCACTCCCCAGGTTCAGATGCTGCCCCTACTCTTCCCAGCCCTTCAATGGGATCAGGGAGGGGTGGAGCCTGGCTCTGCCCCACTCCACAGCCAAACTGCCCCCAGCTGTGCTCGCAGGGCTGCACCGCGCCCCAGGTGCAGGTTCCACAAAAACAGGAGGGCAAGGGAATGCCCAGGCAAAGGCAAGGGCCAAGAGAACATGGAAGGAAATGCCAAGGATGACGGCCCAGACAATACGGCAGGGAACGCCAAAACTGAATGCCGACATGAACGTGGCAACACAAAGCCAAGGGGTCATTAGGCCAAGAGAATGGGGCAAGGAACACAAAAGAGGAGGACAAGAGAATGTAATAGTGAAAACAGTGCAAGACCAGAGACAAGCAAGACACAGAACAAAGAGGATAGGCAGCCTTCTGGGCACCATGAAG
>NW_011148429.1:0-542 GCF_000146605.3 Meleagris gallopavo | reverse complement strand
TTTTTGGGGAAAAACTCCACTTTCTAGGACAAAATGTCCTACGTTCGGAGGGAAAACCGGTATTTCTGTGAGAAAATGTGATATTTCTGGGAGAAAACTGCAATTCCTGGCAGAAAATGTCCTATTTTGGGGGAGAATCCTGGTATTTCTGGTAGGAAACGTTGTGTTTTGGGTGAGAAAACCGGTATTTCTGGGAGATATTGCCATATTGTTGGGGAGACAACTGGTATTTTTGGTGAGAAAATGTAATATTTCAGGAAGAAAGGTGCAATTCCTGGGAGAAAACGTCATGTTGGGTGAGAAAACTGCCATTTCTGAGAGAAAAATGGCCTACTTGCGGGCAAAAACTGGTATTTCTGGTTAGGAAACGCTGAGTTTTTGGTGAGAAAACTGGCATTTCTGGTACAAAATGTCATATTCCTGGGAGAAAAGCTGGTATTTCTGGGAGAAAACGTCATGTTTCTGGTTGAAAAATGGTATTTTGTGGGAGGAAACTGCAGTTGCTGGCAGAAAACGGCATGTTTTGGGAGAAAACTGGTATT
>NW_011148428.1:0-738 GCF_000146605.3 Meleagris gallopavo | reverse complement strand
ATGGAGTCTGTGCGAGTGCATCCAGAGTACAGCCACAAACGCGAACCCAAGGATGGAACCCCTCTCCTGTAAGCAAGGAGAGCTGGGCTGTTCAGCCTCCTGGAGAAGTGAAGGCTACCAAGGGGAACCTGGTAACAGCCTTTCAATACCTAAAGGAAAGAACACAAGGGAAAATGGAGGTGAAATCTAAGGAAAAATGTCTTGTACAGTGAGGGGTGCTGAGGCAGTGGCACAGGTTGCCAGAGACATGGTGGATGTGCTGGCCCTTTCAAGGTGAGCCTGGCTCAGACTCTGAGCAACTTGATCTAGCTGAGGATGGTCAGCATGGGGGAGTCGGATCACATCGCAAACCTACCTGCATACAAGCAGCGCACCAACATAGGGTGCATGATGTTCATTACCTGCTGGACAGATCTCACACCACTGACTGGAGGAGCCCAGGCAATCCTTCAACTCCATCAGGCTGCAAAATGAAATCAGAAGAGACGCAGAACATAATTTAAAACACAACAAGGATGCACACAATGCCCTTAAAAAACACCGCAAGGATGCAATTAGCACATAGCCCTATTAATGACAGCCATCCAGCTTGAGATCCTCCAGAAAAGCAGAGCTCACAGCTCTGAAATCAAGCAGGAATCACTCACCCCATTCTAAGGGCTCACCCCACACCCCCAAAGGAAGCAGTCTCCAGATTCACATGCTGCTCTTACACCTAGCAGCCCTTCAGCGCACTTG
>NW_011148427.1:0-333 GCF_000146605.3 Meleagris gallopavo | reverse complement strand
CAATGGTAACGATATCTTGCTCACCTCTTACTCTTTCGGGACTTCTTGTTGCCCTCATTGGCGCCGGTGACCGTGGTCTTACTGAGGGCCCCTCCCCTGGACTTAGGGGTGCTTCTTGTGGATCTTGGAGCCACTCCTCTGGACCTCTCTCCCCTTCTTTCTTCTCTTCTAACTGAGTCGAGATTCGTTTCATTTTCCGTCCTCTTACAGGGGCAAGTGACATCAATTGTGGTGCTTCCTGTAGTTGATCAGGTTGGTCAGTTCCAATGCTCTCATCCTCCAGTTCAGCTCGGAGCCTGTCTCGTTCGATTATGAGAGTATCTAGCTCAGATT
>NW_011148426.1:0-1261 GCF_000146605.3 Meleagris gallopavo | reverse complement strand
AGACAAAGAACACACAAATAGGAAACAAAGACAATGCAAAGCAAACAAAAAACTACAGAAAAATAAAAATAAAAAAGAACAAAACAAAACAAGGAATGAAAACGAAGCAAAGCCAAGCGAGGATGAGAAATACAAGAGGAAAGCCAATGAATTCAATACACTAGCATGGCAAAGCATAGAATCCTAACAAAGTAAAGAGAGAACAAAGCTCACCAGTGCTTAACAATGGAAAGAATAACAAAATTTAACAGCAATGTAAGGCCCCCGATACCAACAATCACCAAAGAGCAAACCAAAGCCAGGAAAAACCAGCAAAAGGAAAGAACGAGTAAGTAATAAAAAGCCAAGGAGAGCAAAGCAAAAATCACTTGAAATCCTCACAAACAGAGGGGGATACGCTCAGGAAAGGAAAAGGCAATTCCAAGAATAGAAACAAAAGGGAAAATAAAACAACCCCGGAAAAAACCCAATGCATTGCAATGCAGAAGGAGCAGGAAACCAAGGCAGAAACCACAGAAAAACAACATGGAAAACAAACCGAGGAAACCAACATCAACCCATGCAGCAGCAGCAGCCTCTGCAGCAACATGAAAATGCAAAAAATACAAGGTCATGGCAAAGCACAGATGACCACCGAGTGTGCAGGAGGCCAAAAATCTTGGCATCCGTGCCCGGGAGGAGGAAAGGGTAGCTACTGGGCATGCTGCTGCCTCCACCACACATGCACCTGCAGGGTCGCCAGCCCAGAAGGAGTCTGTGGCTGCCAGTCGGAACAAAACACCTCTCTGGAGGAAGGCAAAGCACTGGCAGTCATGCCAAGGAGGAGGGAAGGGTAGCTACCGGGCATGGATCCACCCAGCCAGCAGAGCAAAAGCCGACCGTTCAGCACAAGGCAAGAGGCAAGGATGCCCACGAGGCGGGGACCCACCTGGGAAACCGAGAAGGAGCTGCAGATGCAGCAAGCACTGCACAAAAGCCTAGAGAGCTGCCTGCACTTCCAGAAGCCTGGAAAGGAAAAAACACAACAGTCAAGGCACAGAGACAGCATCAGGTAAGTGAAGGCAAGCTAAGAGGAATGGCATGGGCAAGGAGACAAGGGAGGCAAAGCAAGGCAAGGCAAAGAATGGAAAGCAAAGGAGCAACTGAAAGCAAAGCCAACAAACATACTCTGAACAGGAAAGGAATGCTTGTTGCAGCAAGGAACAAGATCACGCAAAGAAAGCAGCAGGAAAGACAAAGAACACACAAATAGGAAACAAAG
>NW_011148425.1:0-633 GCF_000146605.3 Meleagris gallopavo | reverse complement strand
AAAAAAAAAAAAAAAAAATCACTCACTCCATCACCAAAGAACAAGGCATACTCCAAAGGAAGCACTCCCCAGGTTCACATGCTGCCCCCTACTCTTCCCAGCCCTTACATGGGGATCAGGGAGGGTGGAGCCTGGCTCTGCCCCACTCCACAGCCAAACTGCCCCCAGCTGTGCTCGCAGGGCTGCACCCCGCCCCAGGTGCGGGTTCCACAAAAAAGGAGGGCAAGGGAATGCCCAGGCAAAGGCAAGGGCCAAGAGAACATGGAAGGAAATGCCAAGGATGACGGCCCAGACAATACGGCAGGGAACGCCAAAACTGAATGCCGACATGAATGTGGCAACACAAAGCCAAGGGGTCATTAGGCCAACAGAATGGGGCAAGGAACACAAAAATAGGAGGACAAGAGAATGTAATAGTGAAAACAGTGCAAGACCAGAGACAAGCAAGACACAGAACAAAGAGGATAGGCAGCCTTCTGGGCACCATGAAGCGCAATTCAGAGCTCTGGGGGAACCCTATTGTGCCGGGCTCTGGAATGGGTAAACGCTGGCGGGTGTGCATCGCCCTTACCTGCTGGGCAGACAATGACCAGTCAGCAAAGTGAGGTTCCGGGGCATGCCGGGAAATGCACA
>NW_011148424.1:0-742 GCF_000146605.3 Meleagris gallopavo | reverse complement strand
CAGTGTTGCCAGCAGGAGCAGAGAGGTGATTGTTCCCCTGTACTCAGCACTAGTGAGGCCACACCTTGAGTACTGCGTCCAGTTTTGGGCCCCTCACTGCCAGAAAGACATTGAGGCCCTGGACCGTGCTCAAAGGAGGGCAAGAAAGCTGGTGAGGGGGTCTGGAACACAGGCCATATGAGGAGAGGCTGAAGGAGGTGGGAATGTTCAGCCTGGAGAAGAGGAGGCTCAGGGGAGACCTCATTGCTCTCTATAACTTCCTGAAGGGAGGTTGTAGTGAGCTGGGGGTCAGCCTCTTCTCTCGTGTCGTTAGTGATAGGACGAGAGGGGAATGGTTTCAAGCTACGGCAGGGGAGATTCAAGCTGGACATTAGGAAGTATTACTTTTCAGAAAGGGTGGTCAGGCACGGGAATGGACTGCCGGGAGGTGGTGGAGTCACCGACCCTGGGGGTGTTCAAGGAAAGACTGGAAGTTGTGTGGAGGAACATGGTTTAGTGGGAGCTATTGGTAATAGGTGAACAGTTGGACTGGATGATCTTTCAGGTCTTTTCCAACCTTGGTGATTCTATGATTCTATGATTCTTTTGTCAGTTTTTCATTGTTCAGCTTTACATTTGCATTGGCAGACTTCTTGGTATGTTATGGACATTAATTCTTTAGCCAACTAGTGGAAAACATAAGGAATGTTCTACAGTTTCCCTTTGGCTTTCGGCTTAGATAGGTGCTGAATTTCCTAGATTA
>NW_011148423.1:0-313 GCF_000146605.3 Meleagris gallopavo | reverse complement strand
GGGGGGATTTGGGGAGTTGGTCCCCCCCTCCACTGTTAATTTGGAGGCATTCTGTCAATGTGGTGCTTTGGGGTCCATTGATCCCATGGGAATTTTGGGGTGAATCCCATCAATTTTGGGTCCGTTTGGGATTTTAGGGGTTCTTAGCATTTTTATCTATGGTTTTGGGGCTTCTGGGGGCTTTTTTGGGACGGTCCCCCGATTGTGTTTATTGGGGGGGGGGTTCAACGTAGCACTTTGGAGCTCATTGATCCCTTGGGAAATATGGGGTGAATTTTTGGGGCGAATTCTGGTGATTTTGGGTCTGAGTTTT
>NW_011148422.1:0-848 GCF_000146605.3 Meleagris gallopavo | reverse complement strand
CTCCAGCCAGACTCTGCACCACCAATGACGACCCTCTGCGCTCTGCCAGTCAGCCAGTTCTCAACCACCTCACTGTCCATTCGTCTATCCCACACTTCCTCAGCTTTGTTATAAGGATGTCGTGGGAGACAGTATCAAATGCCTTTCTAAAATCAAGGTAGACTACATCTACCGCTCTTCCCCCATCCACCCAGCATGTGACAGCATCATAGAAGGCCACCAGGTTGGTCGAGCACGACCTCCCCTTGGTGAACCCATGCTGACTACTCCTGATAACCTCCTTTTCTCCCAGTTGTCTGGAGATGGTATCCAGCACAAGCTGTTCCATCACCTTTCCAGGGACAGAGGTGAGGCTGACAGGCCTATAATTACCCAGATCTTCCTTCTTGCCCTTTTTGAAGACCGGAGTGACATTGGCTACCCTCCAGTCTTCAGGGACCTCCCCTGTTATCCAAGATCTCTCAAAAATGATGGAGAACGGTTCGGCAATGACCTCCGCCAGCTCCCTCAGCACACGTGGATGCACCCCATCAGGTCCCATGGACTTGTGGACCTTAGTACTGCCTAGGTGCTCACGCACGTCCTCTTTCCTGACTAAAGGGAAGTCTCCCTATTCCCCCAGACCCTCTCCCTAACCTCCAGGGGTGTGGGGAAACCTGAGGGAGAACCTTTTCACTGAAGATGGAAGTAAAAGAAGGGCATTCAGTATCTCTGCCTTCTCAGCATCCCCCGTTACCAGAACCCCCCCCTCACTTAGTAATGGGCCCACATTCTCTCTAGTTTTCCTTTTGCTGTTAACATACTTGAAGAAGCCTTTTTTATTATCCTTTATCACTTTAGCCAGATTC
>NW_011148421.1:0-648 GCF_000146605.3 Meleagris gallopavo | reverse complement strand
TTCCCTCATCCCAGCTACTGACCCTGCACTTGGATTTGTGCCCACTGCTCAGCCTGTTGAGGTCTCTGTGGATGGCATCCCGTCCCTCTGCTGTGTCACTGCACCCCACAGCTTGGTGTCCTTAGGGTGCACTCAACCCCACTGTTGATGTCCCTGATGAAGGGGAAACCCAGATGCTTGTACCAACTGGGCGTAGAAGCCCTTGGGAGCAGCCCTGCGGAGGACTCGGGGATCCTGGTGGACAAAGAGCTGGACATAAGCCAGTAGTGTGCACTTGCAGCCCAGAAGGCCAACTGTATCCTGGGCTGCATTCAAAGAGGAGCGACCAGCAGGGAGAGGGAGGTGATTGTCCCCCTCGTCTCGGCTCTGGTACGGCCCCATGTGCAGCACTGCGTCCAGGCCTGGGGCTCCAGCACAGGAATGATGTGGAGCTTTTGGAGCAGGTCCGGAGAAGGGCCACGAAGATGATCAGAGGGCTGGAGCCCCCTCTCTTAGAAAGAATGTTGAGGGAACTGGGATTGTTTGTGTGGGAGAAGAGAAAGCTCTGGAGATAGCTCATGACAGCCTTCCAAGACTCGAAGGGAGCGCATAAGCAGGAGGGGGCAACGGCTTGGTTTAGGGAGGGTGGATAGGCGATAGGACAAGGGG
>NW_011148420.1:0-471 GCF_000146605.3 Meleagris gallopavo | reverse complement strand
AGTGTTCCAGGGGCACCAGCACCGGCCCCAGCCCTACCCCTCCAAAAGTGGGCTGTGCACAAACGGCCTCTTGGACTGGGGCAATGAGGTCTCTGAAGCAGATGGACCGCAGAAGTGTCGGACTGTCAACACTTTGGGCTGGGAAATGTTGGTTGGGGGTGGGAAATGGGTGGGGGGGTGGGAATTGCGGGTGGGAAATGGGTGGGGGGTGGAAAGGGCAGGAGCGGGAATTGCGGGTGGGAATGGGAATTCTTGGGGAGGTGGGATCTTTTTGGAGTGGGAAATGAATGGCTGTACTGTGAGATTGTTGGGTGGGAAATGACTGGGGTGAGAATGGCTGTGGTGGGAGATGGTTGGCATCCAAAATTCTTGTACTCTGTAACTGCCCACCCTGGAGGTGTTCAGGGAAGGTTTTAGATGCTGTGTTGAGGGACATGGATTAGTGAGAACTGTTGCTGACAGGTGGATGGT
>NW_011148419.1:0-555 GCF_000146605.3 Meleagris gallopavo | reverse complement strand
GGGAACTGCCACTTGCTTCCTCAGTCCCACACACCCCTTCCCATCCCACACTGCCATGGGAGATCAGGTTCTGGACCACCTGAGGACCCAAACATCCAGGAGTCTTTTGGGTCCTGACGAGATGAGTCCCAGAGTTCCGAGGGAATTCACCGCTGCAGTCACCGAGCCACTCTCCATGGTATTTCAGAAGTCGAGGCAGTCAGGTCAAGTCCCTGCTGAGGAGAAAAAAAGGTGACAGCACACCTCTCAGGAAGGATAGAAAAGTGTGACGCGGGGGAACTACCAGCATGTCAGTCTCACCTCTGGGCTGGTCACGGATCATGGAGCAGATCATCCTGGAAGTGACTCTCAAGCACACATTCCAAGTGCGTCACCACCCTGTGCGTGAAAAGCTGCCTCCTAAGAACCAACCTAAACCTACCCCTGTCTCACTTGAAAACCATTTCCCCTTGTCCTATCGCTATCCACCCTCCTAAACAGCCGTTGCCCCCCTCCTGCTTATACGCTCCCTTCGAGTCTTAGAAGGCTGTCATGAGCTATCTCCAGAGCTTTCTC
>NW_011148418.1:0-459 GCF_000146605.3 Meleagris gallopavo | reverse complement strand
ATTTTGTGGGAGGAAACTGCAGTTCCTGGCCGAAAATGGCATATTTTTGGGAGAAAGCGGCTATTTGCGGTATAAAATGTCGTATATTTGCGATAAAACTGGCATTTCTTGGAGAAAATATCATATTTTTGGGGAAAAATCTACTATTTCTTGGAAAAGGTGTCATGTTTAAGGGAAGAAATCTGGTATTTCCTGGAGAAAATGTCATGTTTGGGGATAAAATAAGTATTTCTGGTGAAAAACAGTGTCTTCGAGAATAAAACTGGAATTACTGGAGCAAAAAATCATATTTTGTGAAAACTTGCATTTCTTGAAGAAAATGTCATGTTTTTGGGGGCAAAATCTGATATTTCTGGGAGAAAACGTCATATTTCTTGTAGAAAAAATGGTATTTGTGGGAGGAAACTGCAGTTCCTGGCAGAAAATGGCATATTTTTGGGAGAAAGCGGGTATTTGCGG
>NW_011148417.1:0-504 GCF_000146605.3 Meleagris gallopavo | reverse complement strand
CTTTAAGGCATTATCGTATACATCTCCTCCTCTGCTTCATTTTCTTCATTCCCCATCTCCCCTAATACCATTATTTATCCAAGTACGGTGGTGGTTCATTGGGTGTTTGTTTTAATAGTGCTGTCTCAATTAATCGCTGTACCAGTCCTCTCACACAGGGGATAACACAGCACCCGATGGCTACTAAGGCTCTTGCTACTGTAATCAAAGAAGTAAATATTGATATAATTGCCCCTTTCCATTTACCAAACCAGGAGTCCAACCATCCAGTGATAGAGGTATCTATTCCTGAATTCTCTGCCAATTCGTCAGCAAGGGTGGTAAGTCCTTGCAATGCCTTTGTTATTGTGCCATCTGGAGCTGTGTTATTGGGGATAAAGGTGCAACAGCGAGTACCCAACATTACACATACACCTCCTTTTCTGCTAACATCATATCTAGAGCAATCCTATTTTCCCAGGCCATTCTACTTGTGGCATCTAATTGTTCTGCAATTCCCTTGAT
>NW_011148416.1:0-603 GCF_000146605.3 Meleagris gallopavo | reverse complement strand
TCATCTAGTCTTTTTGGGAGAAAACGTGCGGTAGTTTGAAGAAAACAGGTAATGCCTGGGAGAAAATACCATCTTTTTGGTAAGCACAGGCCCAATTTCCAAGTGAAATGTGGTATTTCTGGGAGAAAATGACAAGTACGTGGAGAAAAGTGGGCAATAGTGGGATAGACTGACTTCTCTTGGAGGGGCAAGTGTGGTATTTTTGGTGTGAAAAGGGGTCCTTTGGGGAGAAAACGGGGTGTAGATGGGAGCAAAATGTCCTGTTGAGGAGTGCCTAGCAGATTTTTGAGAGAAAAGGGAAGGTACTTGTCAGAAAAGTGCTCTTTCTGGGAGAGAGTAGCATAGTTGGTTGGAAAATGCCACCCATGTGTGAGAAAGCTGCTTTGTTTCTGGGAGAAAATAGCATTCTTTGGGGAGAAGATGTCCTGTTTTGGATGGAAAAGTAGTACTTGTGGGAGAAGCTGTCCAATGTTTGGGCCCAAGGTAGCATTACTGGGAGGTAATGTCATTGTATTGGAGAAGGGAGGTATATCTTGGGGAGAATGTGTTCTTTTTGGAAGCCAACGGTGTACTTTGGGGGGAAAAAAGCGGCCTTTCTGGGAG
>NW_011148415.1:0-559 GCF_000146605.3 Meleagris gallopavo | reverse complement strand
TTTTCTCTCTTTGTCTTTGGTTTCCTTTCTGTCTTTGTCTTTTGTCTTTTTTTCTTTATTGTGTCATTTATTTATTTATTTCTTCTGTCCTTTGAAAAATTTGGGATGGCAGTTCCTTGTTTTTACTTTCTTTGAACCCTTTGTTTTGCCATCATGTTGCATTCTATGTCTTTGCTCTTTCTTGGTATTTCTTTGTTTTGCCTTCCAGTTTTTGTTACTTTTTTTCCCCCTTTACATTTTCCTTTCCTGCTCCTTTCCATTTGTTTTATTGTTGTTTTTTTTTCCTTTTTGTTGGTTCTGTTTCTTTTTCATCCCTCCTTTTTTCAAGTTAGTTTTCCTTGCATAGCTTTGTGTTCTGCTGCATTAATCCTTTACATCTTTCTCTTCCTTTCCTTCTGTGTCCCCTTCCTTGTCCCCATGCCGGCCTCCTTTGATTTCTTTACTGCTCCTTTTGCTTTGCTCTCCAATGCTTATTTCATGTTTGTTTGTTTGTTTGTTTTTCTTTGGGCTGCTTTTGTTTTGTTTTCCTGTTGTTCTTTTCTGTTCCTTGGCTTTTTGG
>NW_011148414.1:0-805 GCF_000146605.3 Meleagris gallopavo | reverse complement strand
GAGACAGGGGAGGTTTAGGTTGGTTATTAGGAGGCAGCTTTTCACGCCCAGGGTGGTGACGCACTGGAATGTGTGCTTTAGAGTCACTTCCAGGATGATCTGCTCCATGATCCGTGACCAGCACAGAGGTGAGACTGACATGCTGGTAGTTCCCCGCGTCACACTTTCTATCTTCCTAAGAGGTGTGCTGTCACCTTTTTTTCTTCCTCACCAGGGACTTGACCTGACTGCCTCGACTTGTGAAATAGCATGGAGAGTGGCTCGGTGACTGCAGCGGTGAATTCCCTCGGAACTCTGGGACTCATCTCGTCAGGACCCAAAGACTCCTGGATGTTTGGGTCCTCAGGTGGTCCAGAACCTGATCTCCCATGGCAGTGTGGGATGGGAAGGGGTCTGTGGGACTGAGGAAGCAATGGCAGTCCCCACCTCACCAAACCAAAGCAAAGATGAGGGGCTGTGCATAATGAGCAGTTCTCAGACAAGATGGAAGCCAAAATGGTGTTGGGTACCTGAGCCTTCTCTGGTGGTAAAGCAACATGGTGCACAGAGTGCAGCCATGTGCTCCGAGCAAGGAGCACAGGTTTGTGCAAGAGGCCCGGATGCAGGGCAGTGCCTTCATGACTGTATTGTGTCCAGCAGGTGGCAGCAGAGCTGCGGTGCTCCCAAGTGCCGTAACAACTGCACGGAGAGATGTGTTGGTCTCTGTGGAAACAGCAAGGAAGTGGAATGTGCATTTCCCGGCATGCCCCGGAACCTCACTTTGCTGACTGGTCATTGTCTGCCCAGCAGGTAAGGGCGATGCACA
>NW_011148413.1:0-687 GCF_000146605.3 Meleagris gallopavo | reverse complement strand
TCAACAGCGTGACAGCACTCGGTCCCACCTGGAGAGCTGGAATGAGTTTGTGCTTACCTCGTTCCTCAAGGACAGTGAGGGAAGAGAGGACGATGCAGAGCCTGCAGCAGCACGGGCTTTTATGCTGTGTTGCAGAGGCCCCACAGGGGCAGAAACATTCCTGGCTCATGAAGCATTGAAGCATCTGGTGCTGGCTGATTGCAGAGACCTCCCAGTAATTAAGACCATTCTTCTTTCATCTGAAATGTTTAGCTCCAGAATCACACTGTCTGACATCAGATTAATTCATCTGTCCCCCAGGTGTCCTAAGACCAAACGAGCGGGAAGACTCAGTCTCCTCTGGCAGGCGGGCAGGAGTTAGAGCCATGATCAGATTTCCTATGCACGTATACTGAAAGGTATGTTTTCTATCTGTATACACGGTGAAGTGTGACCAAACAGAGCCCGCATCCTTCGCTGAGAATTACCCACACTCAGATTGACCCGGTTTTCTCTGCATGTTCATACCCCTGGCCTGAGGCCTAGGATGCTTTCTTTTGCGGAGCAGCTTAGGGCAGTGTTCCACATAGTGAAGTCTCTTTGTTGTGGGCCGCAGATGCAACATCCCATTCCGTGCATGGCAAAGTACAAAGGCACATGGGATTTGCCTCCCAGAGCACCTGTCAGTCATTGTGATGTGGAAGAGTT
>NW_011148412.1:0-588 GCF_000146605.3 Meleagris gallopavo | reverse complement strand
AAGGGGTGCTTTGCTATTGGAGACAGCCGTTCCGTAAGGAGCGCTGGGCGATGCTGACTGACGCCATCCCTTGTGAGCGTGCTCTATAGAAAGCTGCCCCTCTGTGGGAGCGAGGAAACGAAACGCGGTGATTCAATACTGCCGGGTTGTTACGGGGTTCCTGCAGTCTGGGATTCTAGTCTGAGGACTGCATGAGGACGCTACGAGGATAGCAGCTCCTGTGAGTGTAAGTTCTGTTATGTCAGATTCGGTGATTGGTTCCCAGTTCCAGATTCTTTGATTCTGTGATGATTCTGGGCTTCAAATGTGTGGTGGTGACTCTGATTCCTCACTAAGAGTACAGACCCCCCAGACTTGTAGCTACGCAATACGATGCATTTCCACATCCACCCCTGTGCACAGTGTGTGGCATAGTTCTGAGTGCCTGACAAACCCAAGCAAAATCAATTTCTGTAGCTTATTTTAAATATATATATATATATTTGCTTTAGTTTCTGCTCCCCTGTTCCTATTTATTTACGTTCTCCCTTGCTTAATATGTAACTTCCAACCTTGGCATTTTGCAAATAATACCTTTTCCCCCTCTCA
>NW_011148411.1:0-553 GCF_000146605.3 Meleagris gallopavo | reverse complement strand
CGTGAAAAGCTGCCTCCTAAGAAGCAACCTAACCTCCCCTGTCTCACTTGAAACCATTTCCCCTTGTCCTATCGCTATCCACCTCCTAAACAGTCGTTGCCCCCTCCTGCTTATGCGCTCCCTTCGAGTCTTGGAAGGCTGTCATGAGCTATCTCCAGTAGCTTTTCTCTTCTCCCACAGAAACAATCCCAGTTCCCTCAACATTTCTTTCTAAGAGAGGTGCTCCAGCCCTCTGATCATCTTCGTGGCCCTTCTCTGGACCCTGCTCCAAAAAGCTCCACATCATTCCTGTGCTGGAGCCCCAGGCCTGGACGCAGTGCTGCACATGGGTCCGCACACCAGAGCCGAGTCAGGGGGACAATCACCTCCCTCTCCCCTGCTGGTCGCTCCTCTTTTGAATGCAGCCCACGATACAGTTGGCCTTCTGGGCTGCAAGTGCACACTGCTGGCTTATGTCCAGCTCTTTGTCCACCAGGATCCCCGAGTCCTCCGCAGGGCTGCTCCCAAAGGGCTTCTACGCCCAGTTTGTACAAGCATCTGGGTTTCCCCTTCA
>NW_011148410.1:0-601 GCF_000146605.3 Meleagris gallopavo | reverse complement strand
GAGGTTGCTTGTTGGGTTGTTTTCCCTTGTTTTATCTGGGAAAATTCTTTTTGCATTGCAAGATGTGTTTATTTTTAGCCAGCAAGCTGTTTGTTTCTCTGCGGTGTGGTGGAGAAGAAGAGATGTAGATCGCTGTGCAACTTCTGTAGTGCTGTGCATGTGAACAACAAACGCAACCAACCGGTTTTCCCAGAATGACTGTGTGCAACTCAGCAGTGATTGCTATGAAGGATTCCCCTTTGGTCAGTGTGTGCCAGTGACAGCACAAGAGCCTCAGGGTGGGCGCTGCCCTGTTTGGGTGACAGGTAGGAAGTTTGCATCCCTGTATTGTCAGAGACCTTTCCTGAGTCTTTTTTCCCTGGGTTGTTATTTTTGGTAAAACATGAAAGCAGTTCTGTGGAAAGTCTGATAAATACCTTAAAGCAAAAGGAGGCTTAATTCAATAGGAAGCAGAAAGATCTAAAAGCAAGCAAAATTTGACCGCTAGGTATGTGCAGAAATAAGCTACTGCCTGCTGCAGTTATTGCTATTAGAGTGCTTTGATCTGAAGTGCCTGCCGAGGTTCGTGTGCTTTCCATGTCCTTTTTTGCTCATTTTATTT
>NW_011148409.1:0-920 GCF_000146605.3 Meleagris gallopavo | reverse complement strand
GCCTTGGGGGTCGGTTGAGACTCTTGAGTGTGTGTATGTGTGAGACGCACTTCAGTGCGAAGCGACTGCGGAGTCCCGACCTGCGGTTCCGTTGTCCCGCGAGGGGCACGGCCAGGGACGGACGAAGCGGCTGTGTTGGTGGAAGGAAGAGTCTCGGGAGGGAGCTGTTGGTGTACGGTACCCTGTGCGCTTGACGAAGTGGCAGCAGTACACCCCTATTTGAATCCGAGAATCGGAGTAAGGTACTCCGGAGGGATTGGCCCTAAATCCGAGAGTCGGAGTGTGGTGACCTGTGGGCTGGGTAGTTCACAGTAGCACTCCGGAGGGATGGGGAATAGGAGCTCCCGAGAGCAGGGGAAAAAGGTCCCCTGGTTTGTGCCTAAAGATAGCCCCTTGCAAAAATGTTTCAGAATTGGAAAGATGATCCCAAGACCAGGGACAAGGATAAGAAAAAGATGCTTAAAATATTGTATATAGACATGGCCTAGAGAGCCACTACAGGGAAAATAAATATTCTGGCCAGAATATGGATCTGACGAAGATTGGGTGTGTCAGATTCTGAATTCGTATGTAAAGAATAAAACCCCCTTTTCAAAGGAGGAATCAGACTACGCTGCTTGCTGGATTCAAGAAGCCAGTCTGTTATTAGTAAGAAAAGGTCCGGACCAAAAAGGGGAGGAAATAAGAAAGAGAACCAGGAAGATCATAAATGGGATCCCTTAGACAACTTCTCCCCTCCTTCAATTTCAAAAGCATTGCAAGTGGCAGTGACCCCTCCAGAGTAAGAGAGCAGCCGTGTTGCTGATCTGTGCAGGGTCCTGGAGAGAGGATGCACATTCTATTACTCAGGGAGTTGGAGCAATGTGAATGGGACCTGGAGAGTTTTCCTTTCTCTAACACTAACCTTACTAATGCTTCAC
>NW_011148408.1:0-679 GCF_000146605.3 Meleagris gallopavo | reverse complement strand
GATGGAGGGGATGGAGGGCACCATCCCCCTACCCCTTTCCAGGGGGACCACTGCCACCCCCAGACCTTCCCTCGTGCTCTGAGGGGCTGTGCAGAGGAGGAGGGTCTCGAGCTGTCCTACGGATGGCCCAGGGTCACTGTGAGATGGGACAAAGGCTGTGGCTGCTGTCCCCAGGGGACCCACATCCCGCCCTGGGCTGCTGACAGCCCTCCTCCTGCCCAAAGTCCTGGGGCACAAACCCTGCAGGGACGAGGCTTCTCCATGGTCAGAGACACCTTCTGACATCCTCTGCTGACCAAAGGAGTCCTCTGAAGAAGAATGAAGACCCTGATGGTCACTGACATCCTCCAGTGATCAATAAAGACCTCAGCAAAGCCATGCTCTGTGTGTCTGTGTCCTTGTCCCCAAGCTCAGCAGGAACCCTGACGTCTGTCCCTGCCTGGCAGAGGCCGCCCCTAAGTGCTGGGAGGGGTCCCCAGCTCCATGCCCTGCACCCCACATCCTGCACCTATGGATCTCTCCATCTCCTCTCTGCTGCCTCCTCCAAAATCCTGAAGGACGGAGCTCCCCATGCTGCCAAGCAGCCCCAATACCCTCCCTCTGCTCTCTCCCAATTCCTCCCTCCAGTTCCTGCCAAACCCTTCACCCTCTGTTCCCCCTCCACGCACACGATGTCTCC
>NW_011148407.1:0-565 GCF_000146605.3 Meleagris gallopavo | reverse complement strand
AACCAAGGCATCACCTCCCAGCCAAGCAGCTCCCAGCCAAGCAGGTGCAACAAGCACGAGCTGCTCCTGCACTCCAGGCCCCATTGAGCCTTACCAAGGCTGCCCAAGGGCTCCCCTGTTGACCTCTGGCTTCCAGTGCCCCCTAATGTGCCACAGAGGGTTCTCAGGGCCCCACAGTTTGCTCTGCAGACATCCAGACGTGCCCCAGAGCAAATTGTGTGTGCTGCAGGGAGACCAAGAGACATCTCACAGCACCCTAGTGCCTTCTCACAGCTCCTCAGCGTGCTCGAGGCCTCTTCAGCTCTTTCCAAATATTTCCAAATATGCCCTACTGCACTCCAAGGACATCCCCGTATCTTCTGGCACGCTCTAACATACTCTCACACCCACCCCACTGTGGCGTCTGAGGCACAGACTCAGATACTGACTATCCAAACCACTTCTTGCAGGTTCTAACATCCCTTAGAGAGATTCCCAAATTAGTCTTGTAACTTTCCCACCTTCCTTTCCGTGTCAACAAAACTTTCCATACAGACACCCTTCACCATGCATGCAGGTGCTTATC
>NW_011148406.1:0-821 GCF_000146605.3 Meleagris gallopavo | reverse complement strand
TCGGAACTCTGGGACTCATCTCGTCAGGACCCAAAGACTCCTGGATGTTTGGGTCCTCAGGTGGTCCAGAACCTGATCTCCCATGGCAGTGTGGGATGGGGAAGGGGTGTGTGGGACTGAGGAAGCAATGGCAGTCCCCACCTCACCAAAGCAAGCAAAGATGAGGGCTGTGCATAATGAGCAGTTCTCAGACAAGATGGAAGCCAAATGGTGTTGGGTACCTGAGCCTTCTCTGGTGGGTAAGCAACATGGTGCACAGAGTGCAGCCATGTGCTCCGAGCAAGGAGCACAGGTTTGTGCAAGAGGCACGGATGCAGGGCAGTGCCTTCATGACTGTATTGTGTCCAACAGGTGGCAGCAGAGCTGCGGTGCTCCCAAGTGCCGTAACAACTGCACGGAGAGATGTGTTGGTCTCTGTGGAAACAGCAAGGAAGTGGAATGTGCATTTCCCGGCATGCCCCGGAACCTCACTTTGCTGACTGGTCATTGTCTGCCCAGCAGGTAAGGGCGATGCACACCCGCCAGCGTTTACCCATTCCAGAGCCCGGCACGATAGGGTTCCCCCAGAGCTCTGAATTGCGCTTCATGGTGCCCAGAAGGCTGCCTATCCTCTTTGTTCTGTGTCTTGCTTGTCTCTGGTCTTGCACTGTTTTCACTATTACATTCTCTTGTCCTCCTATTTTTGTGTTCCTTGCCCCATTCTCTTGGCCTAATGACCCCTTGGCTTTGTGTTGCCACATTCATGTCGGCATTCAGTTTTGGCGTTCCCTGCCGTATTGTCTGGGCCGTCATCCTTGGCATTTCCTTCCATGTTCTCTTGG
>NW_011148405.1:0-704 GCF_000146605.3 Meleagris gallopavo | reverse complement strand
TAACTTCTGAACCAGGAAGAGTCTTGGGCACTGAGAAGCTCAGCTCTGCCTGGATGTGAAGAACATGCAAACGTAGGTAAAACACATGCAACATTTCTGCTGCTGGCCTCTCTACCACTCCCTGAGCAGAGAAGGTCCCTACATGAAGAGAATTCCCAAGGACATGATTTGAATGAAAAACCAAGGAATTTTCTAAGGACTCCTAAAAGGTACTTAAGAAAACATCACGTTGGGATTCTAAGAGGAAAGATGACAGGTCACATGAAAGACAGGGAGAACCATCTTTTCTACCATCATAGGTACAGGTGAATAGGTGACAGCACTGGAGACATCACACAGCACTCCTTGTTCAGCAAACCAACACACCTCACACAGCTTGCTTTCTGCTCCTTTTGGAGCTCCACATTAAAAATAAGCCTAGTATTTATCTCCAAGCTTTTTGTGGAGTTTGGGCTCAGTTTCCTGCAGCAGTTTGTATCCTAGCTTGAATCTGACTGTCTCTGGAAGATAGGAAGTTGTGGAGCAGAAGCAATGCCAGTCCTCAGAGTTTAGCCTTTGGGGTGCAAAACACAGCCAAGAAAGCATTTCCTATGCATATCACAATGACCACTAAAGTATTCTGAATGGCCAGTATAACTCATTTCTTCCATCAGCCATTGTCAGCTGCTTTTTCAGTATCATGTACCAACAAAATTAATTGCCTG
>NW_011148404.1:0-648 GCF_000146605.3 Meleagris gallopavo | reverse complement strand
AGAAATTCCAGTTTTCTCACCAAAAACTCAGCGTTTCCTACCAGAAATACCAGTTTTCGCCCGGAAGTAGGCCATTTTCCCTCCGAAACGGCAGTTTTCTCCCCCAAAATGACGTTTTCTCCCAGGAATTGCACCTTTCCTTCTGAAATATTACATTTTCTACCAAAAATACCAGTTGTCTCCCCAACAATATGGCAATATCTCCCAGAAATACCCGTTTTCTCACCCAAAACACAACGTTTCCTACCAGAAATACAAGGATTCTCCCCCAATAATGTGACATTTTCTGCCAGGAATTGCAGTTTTCTCCCAGAAATACCACATTTTCTCACAGAAATACCGGTTTTCCCTCCGAAAATAGGACATCTTCTCTCAGAAACGGCAGTTTCCCGCCCCCCAAAATACGCCTTTTTCACCCAGAAAATTGCAGTATTCTCCCAAGAAATATCACGATTTCTTCCAGAAAGAGCAGATTTCTCCATGAAATATGACATTTTGTAACAGAAATACCAGTTCTCTCACAACAAAATCAGCGTTTTTCTACCAGAAATACCAGTTTTCTCCCGGAAATATGGCATTTAACTCTCAGAAATGGCAGTTTTCTCCCCCAAAAATATGGTATTTTCTCCAACAAGTGGACAGTTTTAT
>NW_011148403.1:0-533 GCF_000146605.3 Meleagris gallopavo | reverse complement strand
TCAGCAAACTTGCTGAGGGTGGCCACTATCCCCTCATCAAGGTCATTGATGAAGATGTTGAACAAGACCGGACCCAGCACAGACCCCTGGGGGACACCACTGGTTACAGGTCTCCAGCCAGACTCTGCACCACCAACGACGACCCTCTGCGCTCTGCCAGTCAGCCAGTTCTCAACCCACCTCACTGTCCACTCTTCTATCCCACACTTCCTCAGCTTTGTTATAAGGATGTCGTGGGAGACAGTATCAAATGCCTTTCTAAAATCAAGGTAGACTACATCTACCGCTCTTCCCCCATCCACCCAGCATGTGACAGCATCATAGAAGGCCACCAAGTTGGTCGAGCACGACCTCCCCTTGGTGAACCCATGCTGACTACTCCTGATAACCTCCTTTTCTCCCAGTTGTCTGGAGATGGTATCCAGCACAAGCTGTTCCATCACCTTTCCAGGACAGAGGTGAGGCTGACAGGCCTATAATTACCCAGATCTTCCTTCTTGCCCTTTTTTGAAGACCGGAGTGACATTGGCTAT
>NW_011148402.1:0-613 GCF_000146605.3 Meleagris gallopavo | reverse complement strand
TGCTCCTGAGCACTTACAGTATATTGATGACATCATCGTGTGGGGCAACACAAGCAAAGGAAGTTTTTGAGAAAGGAGAGCAAATAATCCAGATCCTTCTGCGTGCTGGTTTCGCTATTAAGCGAAGCAAAGTGAAGGGCCTGCCCAGGAATTCAGTTCCTAGGTATAAAGTGGCAAGATGGCCGTCGTCACATCCCAACAGATGTGATCAACAAAATCAGTGCCATGTCTCCACCCACTAATAAGAAAGAGACACAATCGTTCCTGGGTGTAGTGGGTTTTTGGAGAATGCATGTTCCAAACTACAGCCTCATTGTAAGCCCCCTTTATCAGGTGACACGGAAGAAGAATGATTTTATGTGGGGTCCTGAGCAGCAGCAGGCTTTTGAGCAGATTAAAACAAGAGATAGCCCGTGCCGTGGCCCTGGCCAGTACGGATGGAACAGGATGCGAAAGAACATCCTCTACACTGCTGCTGGAGAGAAAAGGTCCCCACTTGGAGTTTTGTGGCAAAGAGCCTCAGGAGAGACCCGAGGCCGACCCCTGGGATTCTGGAGTCGGGCCTACAGAGGGTCTGAAGAGTGCTACACTCCAACTGAGAAGGAGATCTTAG
>NW_011148401.1:0-724 GCF_000146605.3 Meleagris gallopavo | reverse complement strand
ACGATTTGTATGTAAAATAGGAGTGGATTTTTTTCCAAAACGAAGTGGCAAACCACTGTTCATTTGCCTCTCTTTCCTATTGTGTCAAAACGCAAGCAGAAAGTAATATCAGAATTCCACCAACAAGTTTAACCAGATTTACAGAAGATTTACAAACTCTTTTTTAATACCTTTTCATTCCGTACAGTTTTGAGCTGAAGATCTCTAAGAAACGTCAATTGACAATTAGGTGGCATGGATGTATGTATATATGTGTGTGTGTGTATATATGTGTGTGTACGTATATATGTATAGAAGTCAAATCACTATTAAAAGACATCTAGACACTTTCTCCAAAAATGGGTATAGTTGCCCAATTATTTTCATGTACTAGCACTGCAGAATAACATGAGTTAGTGCCTGAATATGTTGGCATTTTTAAACAAAATTATCTGTAATTTCCGTTGACAGCTATGTTTGATCTTCACTAAATTATATCAGTGTTTTCAGAAATACCCTATTCTTGAGCGCCTAAGAAATACGTAATATGTTACTACAAAGGAATCCTCAGATTTACGTAATTTTTTCATACTTGTACAATATGATTATCAGCTGAATATCTCTGATTTCTTTTCATCATGCTTTCAGTGGTACCTGTACCACTTTTGCCTTGATTTCTTTTACCTTATGTTTAATGATTGCCGTTTGGATGCTCAGGAATCAAGCAGCCATTCTTTTTCATTGT
>NW_011148400.1:0-766 GCF_000146605.3 Meleagris gallopavo | reverse complement strand
TCAATGGTGAATGGGTTCAAGATTCATTGGTTTGAAAATTAAGTAGAAAAGGTGACATATTCTGCTTTTGTAAAAGCCACTAATCAGCATTCACAGTAAGTGAACTGGTTTAATTCCTAACTTATGCTTCAGGTTTTAAAGCAGCATCTGCAAGGTCTGCGGGACACCAGAGCCCCCAGGTTGTTGTCATCTCCTGAGTGATTTGTGCCACCCACGACATTGAGTGCAGTGCTTCAGGTACACAATTGGAGGCACGGGTCAGATGCTTTGCTTGTGTGGTCTGCCACAGTGATGGCCCATGGCAGAACTGGAGCACTCGTGTGTGCTGCTCTGATGGAGCACAGGGAATGGAAGAGCATCCTGTCCATGCTGTGCTGTGCTTTCTGTGCTCTCATTGTTCCTTATCCTTCTCTGATACATTCTAAATACACTGTCAGATAACTTCAGCTTTCTCGTGACAGTGTTGTGCTGGAGGGGAGCTGTTTGATTCCATTGTTTCTAAGGACCACCTTTCCCAAGAGGAAGCTCGAGTCTTTTTTTCAGCAGATTGTTTCAGCGATGGCTGATGTTCACAGTCAGGTTATGGCCACAGAGACCTCAAGCCAGTAAGTCTTCCACCCCCTTCACAACTCCTTCCCCAGTATGTCATATGGTAGGGAATATCCCTTTGGCCAGTTTCAGTCAGCTGTTCTAATTCTGTTCCCTCTCACTTTCTTGGCTCTCAGCTGAGAATGACTTTGGCTCTGTACAGCACTGCCTAGCAGTA
>NW_011148399.1:0-785 GCF_000146605.3 Meleagris gallopavo | reverse complement strand
GCAGCCCAGGATACGGTTGGCTTTCTGGGCTGGAAGGGCCCATTGCTGGCTTGTGTCCAGCTCCCACCCACCAGTACTCCCAGGCCTTATGGAGCAGGACTACGCTCAGTCCTTTCATCCCCTAGCATGTTTTGGTGGTGGCTGTCCCCTCATCCCAGCTACTGACCCTGCACTTGGATTTGTGCCCACTGCCCAGCCTGTTGAGGTCTCTGTGGATGGCATCCCATCCCTCTGCTGTGTCACTGCACCCCACAGCTTGGTGTCCTTAGGGTGCACTCAACCCCACTGTTGATGTCCCTGATGAAGGGGAAACCCAGATGCTTGTACCAACTGGGCGTAGAAGCCCTTGGGAGCAGCCCTGCGGAGGACTCGGGGATCCTGGTGGACAAAGAGCTGGACATAAGCCAGTAGTGTGCACTTGCAGCCCAGAAGGCCAACTAGATCCTGGGGCTGCATTCAAAGAGGAGCGACCAGCAGGGAGAGGGAGGTGATTGTCCCCCTCGACTCGGCTCTGGTGCGGCCCCATGTGCAGCACTGCGTCCAGGCCTGGGGCTCCAGCACGGGAATGATGTGGAGCTTTTGGAGCAGGTCCAGAGAAGGGCCACGAAGATGATCAGAGGGCTGGAGCCCCTCTCTTAGAAAGAAATGTTGAGGGAACTGGGATTGTTTCTGTGGGAGAAGAGAAAGCTCTGGAGATAGCTCATGACAGCCTTCCAAGACTCGAAGGGAGCGCATAAGCAGGAGGGGGCAATGGCTGTTTAGGAGGGTGGATAGCGATAGGACAA
>NW_011148398.1:0-943 GCF_000146605.3 Meleagris gallopavo | reverse complement strand
ATTGTCCCCCTCGACTCGGCTCTGGTGTGCGGCCCCATGTGCAGCACTGCGTCCAGGCCTGGGGCTCCAGCACGGGAATGATGTGGAGCTTTTGGAGCAGGTCCAGAGAAGGGCCACGAAGATGATCAGAGGGCTGGAGCACCTCTCTTAGAAAGAAATGTTGAGGGAACTGGGATTGTTTCTGTGGGAGAAGAGAAAGCTCTGGAGATAGCTCATGACAGCGTTCCAAGACTCGAAGGGAGCGCATAAGCAGGAGGTGGCAACGGCTGTTTAGGAGGGTGGATAGCGATAGGACAAGGGGAAATGGTTTCAAGTGAGACGGGGGAGGTTTAGGTTGGTTATTAGGAGGCAGCTTTTCACGCTCAGGGTGGTGACGCACTGGAATGTGTGCGTGAGAGTCACTTGCAGGATGATCTGCTCCATGATCCGTGACCAGCACAGAGGTGAGACTGACATGCTGGTAGTTCCCCGCGTCACACTTTCTATCCTTCCTGAGAGGTGTGCTGTCACCTTTTTTCTCCTCACCAGGGACTTGACCTGACTGCCTCGACTTGTGAAATACCATGGAGAGTGGCTCGGTGACTGCAGCGGTGAATTCCCTCGGAACTCTGGGACTCATCTCGTCAGGACCCAAAGACTCGTGGATGTTGGGTCCTCAGGTGGTCCAGAACCTGATCTCCCATTCCATGAGAAAGCAATGGCAGTCCCCACCTCACCAAAGCAAAGATGAGGGCTGTGCATAATGAGCAGTTCTCAGACAAGATGGAAGCCAAAAATGTTGTTGGGTACCTGAGCCTTCTCTGGTGGTAAGCAACATGGTGCACAGAGTGCAGCCATGTGCTCCGAGCAAGGAGCACAGGTTTGTGCAAGAGGCCCGGATCGCACGGGCAGTGCCTTCATGACTGTATTGTGTCCAACAGGTGGCAGCAGAGCTGCGGTGCTC
>NW_011148397.1:0-731 GCF_000146605.3 Meleagris gallopavo | reverse complement strand
TCTGAAGACATTGTTTCCATCAGAATTATCCCAGCACTGTGCAGGTGTCTCCGCTGAACCCCCTGAGCTGATGTCTGAGGGCACCTGCCTCCTCCAGCTGAGCCATAGGAAACTAACTGAGCCCAGTAATTCAATTTTTGCAGATGTTGTGAATATGCTCCCAAATGTTTCCTTTAGTGATAAGTAATGTCTCAGCATTCTGATAGTCCTATCTCTGGCACAACCTGGAACCTCTCTGCAAACCTTGGCTGCCCGTTCCCAGCACCGTTTCTTCCTTCCTCTCTTTAGAAGCAGTGTGGTGCAGTTCCCCGTGTTTGTGAGCAGCAGCCAGCAGGCTGCCAGAGACCAACAGAGCTTCAGCGCACAGAGGGACGCGATGGGGATGGACCGTCCTTACTGCCACGCAGAAGGGAGTTTCTGCAGTTCTCTGTCATGAAGAAAGAATAATGGTTGGATGTTCCTTCTGAGTGGATGCAGTGCTGTAGGGGATGTCAGGTCACCATTCCTTTTGGGGTGCAGGAGGGAGCGGTGAGAAGCGACGTATTGGTTTGTGTTTTGGCTGTCAAAGAGGAGTTCTGTTTTTAGGAGCAGAAATACGGGCTATGATGGAAAACAGGAGGGAGAAGGCTCATACCTGGATAGTGGGCAGAGCTTTGGGGACTGTGGCCATTTGCAGTAGAAGTTTTGCTGTTTTGCAAAGTGGGGTTCAGAATGGCAGCTGATGATGAATG
>NW_011148396.1:0-723 GCF_000146605.3 Meleagris gallopavo | reverse complement strand
AGGCAAAGAATGGAAAAGCAAAAGGAGCAACTGAAAAGCAAAAGCCAACAAACATACTCTGAACAGGAAAGGAATGCTTGCAGCAAGGAACAAGATCACGCAAAGAAAGGAGCAGGAAAGACAAAGAACCCACAAATAGGAAACAAAGACAATGCAAAGCAAACAAAAAAGCCTCACTACAGAAATAAATAAAAATAAAAAAAAGACAAAACAAAACAAGGAATGAAAACGAAGCAAAGCAAAGCGAGGATGAGAAATACGAGAGGAAAGCCAATGAATTCAATACACTAGCATGGCAAAGCAAAGAATCCTAGCAAAGTAAAGAGAGAACAAAGCTCACCAGTGCTTAACAATGGAAAGAAAGAACCGAAATTTAACAGCAATGTAAGGCCCCGATACCAACAATCACAAAAGAGCAAACCAAAGCCAGGAAAAACTAGCAAAAGGAAAGAACGAGTATGTAAAAAAAAGCCAAGCAGAGCAAAGCAAAATCACTTGAAATCCTCACAAACAGAGGGGAATACGCTCAGGAAAGGAAAAAGCAGTTCCAAGAATAGAAACAAAAGGGAAAATAAAGCAACTCTAGGAAAAAAAAAAAACAAATGCATTGCAATGCAGAAGGAGCAGGAAACCAAGGCAGAAACCACAGAAAAACAACATGGAAAACAAACCGAGGAAACCAACATACAACACATGCAGCAGCAGCAGCCATTGCAGCAACAT
>NW_011148395.1:0-775 GCF_000146605.3 Meleagris gallopavo | reverse complement strand
TATTTTTTTGCATTTTCATGTTGCTGCAGTGGCTGCTGCTGCTGCATGGGTTGATGTTGGTTTCCTCGGTTTGTTTTTCCATGTTGTTTTTCTGTGCTTTCTGCCTTGGTTTCCTGCTCCTTCTGCATTGCAATGCATTGTTTTTTTCCAGTGTTGTTTTATTTTCCCTTTTGTTTCTATTCTTGGAACTGCTTTTTCCTTTCCTGAGCGTATTCCCCTCTGTTTGTGAGGATTTCAAGTGATTTTGCTTTACTCTGCTTGGCTTTTTTCTACATACTCGTTCTTTCCTTTTGCTGGTTTTTCCTGGCTTTGGTTTGCTCTTTGGTTATTGTTAGTATGCTGGCCTTGCATTGCTGTTAAATTTTGGTTCTTTCTTTCCATTGTTAAGCACTGGTGAGCTTTGTTCTCTCTTTACTTTGCTAGGATTCTTTGCTTTGCCATGCTAGTGTATTGAATTCATTGGCTTTCCTCTTGTATTTCTCATCCTCGCTTTGCTTTGCTTCGTTTTCATTCCTTGTTTTGTTTTGTCTTTTTTTTTTATTTTTATTTTTGTCTGTAGTGAGTTTTTTTGTTTGCTTTGCATTGTCTTTGTTTCCTATTTGTGTATTCTTTTTCTTTCCTGCTCCTTTCCTTGTGTGATCTTGTTCCTTGCTGCAAGCATTCCTTTCCTGTTCAGAGTATGTTTCTTGGCTTTGCTTTCAGTTGCTCCTTTGCTTTCCATTCTTTGCCTTGCCTTGCTTTGCCTCCCTTGTCTCCTTGCCCATGCCATTCCTCT
>NW_011148394.1:0-616 GCF_000146605.3 Meleagris gallopavo | reverse complement strand
CCTGTCTCACTTGAAACCATTTCCCCTTGTCCTATCGCTATCCACCTCCTCAACAGCCGTTGCCCCTCCTGCTTATGCGCTCCCTTCGAGTCTTGGAAGGCTGTCATGAGCTATCTCCAGAGCTTTCTCTTCTCCCACAGAAACAATCCCAGTTCCCTCAACATTTCTTTCTAAGAGAGGGGTTCCAGCCCCTCTGATCATCTTCGTGGCCCTTCTCTGGACCTGCTCCAAAAGCTCCACATCATTCCTGTGCTGGAGCCCCAGGCCTGGACGCAGTGCTGCACATGGGGCCGCACCAGAGCCGAGTCGAGGGGGACAATCACCTCCCTCTCTCTGCTGGTCGCTCCTCTTTGAATGCAGCCAGGATACAGTTGGCCTTCTGGGCTGCAAGTGCACACTACTTGCTTATGTCCAGCTCTTTGTCCACCAGGATCCCCGAGTCCTCCGCAGGGCTGCTCCCAAGGGCTTCTACGCCCAGTTGGTACAAGCATCTGGGTTTCCCCTTCATCAGGGACATCAACAGTGGGGTTGAGTGCACCCTAAGGACACCAAGCTGTGGGGTGCAGTGACACAGCAGAGGGACGGGATGCCATCCACAGAGACCTCAACAGGCTGA
>NW_011148393.1:0-634 GCF_000146605.3 Meleagris gallopavo | reverse complement strand
TCCTGGCTGTTTGGGTCCTCAGGTGGTCCAGAACCTGATCTGCCATGGCAGTGTGGGATGGGAAGGGGTGTGTGGGACTGAGGAAGCAATGGCAGTCCCCACCTCACCAAAGCAAAGATGAGGGCTGTGCATCATGAGCAGTTCTCAGACAAGATGGAAGCCAAAATGGTGTTGGGTAGCTGAGCCTTCTCTGGTGGTAAGCAACATGGTGCACAGAGTGCAGCCATGTGCTCCGAGCAAGGAGCACAGGTTTGTGCAAGAGGCACGTATGCAGGGCATTGCCTTCATGACTGTATTGTGTCCAACAGGTGGCAGCAGAGCTGCGGTGCTCCCAAGTGCCGTAACAACTGCCCGGAGAGATGTGTTGGTCTCTGTGGAAACAGCAAGGAAGTGGAATCTGCATTTCCCGGCATGCCCCGGAACCTCACTTTGCTGACTGGTCATTGTCTGCCCAGCAGGTAAGGGCGATGCACACCCGCCAGCGTTTACCCATTCCACAGCCCGGCACAATAGGGTTCCCCCAGAGCTCTGAATTGCGCTTCATGGTGCCCAGAAGGCTGCCTATCCTCTTTGTTCTGTGTCTTGCTTGTCTCTGGTCTTGCACTGTTTTCACTATTACATTCTCTTGTCCTCC
>NW_011148392.1:0-409 GCF_000146605.3 Meleagris gallopavo | reverse complement strand
ACTCCCGGCGTTGCACCCTCTCCCCGTTCCCCCCCCTCCAGTTCCCCCATTCTGATCACCTCCCCTCTGTGCTTCCCCATTCTGACCCCCAGGGTCCCCCTGTCTGTCCCCCCCACCCCGCTCCAATCCCTCATCCCTCCCCGGTCCCCCGTTCTGATCCCTGGTGTCCCCCCACCACCACCAGTCTCCCCATTCTGTCCCCAAGAGTCCTCCCCTTTTCCCAGTCCCCTTTTTTCCGACCCCCAGAATCCCCTCTCCTCCCCCAGCTATCCCCACTCCATTTCCCCATTCTGATCCCTAGAGTCTCCTACCACGCCCCAGTCCCCCCTATTTGACTCCCAGGATCCCCTGTCCTCCCTTTTCTCACCTCCTCACCCATTTTTCTGACCCCTAGAGTCCCCTGTACCCT
>NW_011148391.1:0-595 GCF_000146605.3 Meleagris gallopavo | reverse complement strand
GCGCTGTACCTGCTGGACATCAGCGTGCGTCTGAACACCGGTCAGTGTCTGCACAGCTGCACACGACTTGGAACGTGATACACATAGCCTGCAGGCACAGCTATTGCCGGGCAGGGGGGAGGGACCCACCTTCCAAGCCCCCCCAGCACCCCATGGCAATGTGCAGCACTCAGGACCCCTCTGCCCTCACCTCCCCCTCATGGCACAGCATCACATCAGAGCCCTTCAACCCCTCCAGTCACAATCACCCTGTAAACAGCTGTTTCCCCTCCTGTTTATACTTGAAGGGAGCAGGCAAACAGGAGGGGGAACGGCTGTTTGTGAGGGTGGGTGGTGACAGGACAAGGGGAATGGTTTGAAAGTGAGCCAGGGGAGGTTTGGGTTGGATGTGAGGAGGAAGTTTTTCATGCAGAGGGTGGTGAGGCAGTGGAACAGGTTGCCCAAGGAGGCTGTGGATGCCCCAGCCCTGCAGGCATTCAAGGCCAGGCTGGATGTGGCTCTGGGCAGCCTGGGCTGCTGGTTGGCGACCTGCACACAGCAGGGGGTTGGAGCTGGGTGAGCACTGTGCTCCTTTGCAACCCAGACCATTCTGTGA
>NW_011148390.1:0-430 GCF_000146605.3 Meleagris gallopavo | reverse complement strand
AAAAAGCACAAAGAGAAAAAAAACACAAAAAAAGGAAAACAAGAACCAAAACCAGCACAAATCACAAATCAAAAACCAAAAAAAGACACAGAAAACAAATACCAAAAATACAAACCAAAAATACAAAAAATTACATTAAATCACACGCACAAAAAGAAGAAAAACAACGACAAAAAAAAAAAAGAACGGAGCATGAAAAAGAGAAAAGCAGAAACAAAAGAGAAGGACAGAAATGACGAAATACAGACAAAAGAAATAAGAAGGAAAAACAAGAATACAAAACGAAAATGCCACAAAAAAAAAGAAGAAAGGAAACATCCAAAGCACACCCAAAAAAGAGAAATAGGCCAAAGAAGCAAAGACAACAAAAGCCAACGGCAGCAAACGCTGGAGAGCAAAGCAAAAGGAGCGGGAAAGAAAACGAAACCGA
>NW_011148389.1:0-588 GCF_000146605.3 Meleagris gallopavo | reverse complement strand
GTGGATGGCATCCCGTCCCTCTGCTGTGTCACTGCACCCCACAGCTTGGTGTCCTTAGGGTGCACTCAACCCCACTGTTGATGTCCCTGATGAAGGGGAAACCCGGATGCTTGTACCAACTGGGCGTAGAAGCCCTTGGGAGCAGCCCTGCGGAGGACTCGGGGATCCTGGTGGACAAAGAGCTGGACATAAGCCAGTAGTGTGCACTTGCAGCCCAGAAGGCCAACTGTATCCTGGGCTGCATTCAAAGAGGAGCGACCAGCAGGGAGAGGGAGGTGATTGTCCCCCTCGACTCGGCTCTGGTGCGGCCCCATGTGCAGCACTGCGTCCAGGCCTGGGGCTCCAGCACGGGAATGATGTGGAGCTTTTGGAGCAGGTCCAGAGAAGGGCCACGAAGATGATCAGAGGGCTGGAGCACCTCTCTTAAGAAAGAATGTTGAGGGAACTGGGATTGTTTGTGTGGGAGAAGAGAAAGCTCTGGAGATAGCTCATGACAGCCTTCCAAGACTCGAAGGAGCGCAATAAAGCAGGAGGGGCAAACGGCTGTTTTAGGAGGGTGGATAGCGATAGGACAAGGGAAATGGTTTT
>NW_011148388.1:0-481 GCF_000146605.3 Meleagris gallopavo | reverse complement strand
TATTTCTGGGAGAAAACATACAGTCTTCGGAAGAAAATGTCATGTTTTGGGGGAAAATTCTTGTATTTTAGGGAGAAAACGTCATATTTCTGGATGAAAAACTGGTATTTCTGGGAGAAAAGGTCATATTTCTGGTTGAAAAATGGTATTTGTGGGAGGAAACTGCAGTTCCTGGCAGAAAATGGCATATTTTGGGGAGAAAGCAGTTATTTGTGGTAGAAAATGTTGTATTCTTGTGATAAAACTGGCATTTCTTGGAGAAAACATCATATTTTGGGGGAAGAAAACTGGTATTTCTTGGAAAAAATGGTCAAATTTTGTGGAAGAGAACAGGTATTTCTGGTAGAAAATGACATTTTTTTGGAGAAAATCGGTGTTTCTGGTAGAAAACGTTGAGACTTCGGTGATAAAACTGCTATTTCTGGAGCAAAATATCATATTTTGGGAGAAAACTCGTACATCTTGGAGAAAACGTCATGTT
>NW_011148387.1:0-971 GCF_000146605.3 Meleagris gallopavo | reverse complement strand
TCCCCAAAGTTTAACCCCCCGTCGTGACACATGGAGCCCCACCAGCCACTCCTCTGCCCTTTATTATTTACATGCAGGTGGGGGGTCATCCCCCAAAATCAAAGAATAAACCTTAATTACACGCAACTACAGATACCGTTTTGCTCTCTGTCTTACACTCCACACTCCCAAGGTTTCACAGCCGTTTGGCTCTATCAAAGAGTCCCATAAGCTCTTTGCCCACTGCTCTCAGTTACATCTTCCCCACACCACCCCCTGGGAACAGTCTGCTCTGTGGGGGTCCCCAGAGGGGTGTCCCCAGCTTGGGCTGTGACACCGTAGGGGTGACACAGGTGTTCCCAACTTCATGGTGTGACGCTGTGGGGGTGCCCACAGCACTGGGGTGTGATACGGGGATGTCACCAACTTTGGGGGTGTGACACTGTGATGCGGTGTCCCCACTTCCCCCGGGAAGTCCTTCAGCTGGTCACCAACTGTGGTGCAACGTCCCCAGGGGGGCCTTCTGTCTCCTCCGCATGACGGTGACACCTGACGCTGGCTGGTGGGGCACAGAGTTCAGCACCGTGCGTGCCCCGTCCTCGTGGCAGACGATGGTGACAGCGCCAGAGGGCTCCGGTGTCACCGGGTCCGGCTGGAGGCAGGTCTGGAGGGGTGACAAAGTACAGTAAGAGGCTCAGTGACAGCCCTTCCCTTGCCTTCCTTCCGTTCCTTCCTTGGAATGCAACCTGCACACCCCCACAACACCTCCGCCACTTCTGCACACCCTTCTGGACCAATCCAAGCACGCCCTGGACCCACCTGCACACCATCTGGGTGCCCCAAACCCTCCACGACATCTCCACATTCTTCTGCGTGACTCCAGGCCTGGATAGGGGGCTGTGGGGAATCTGTGTAGGGAAAGGTGTGAGCGGGGCTTCTGCCACGTGGAAAGAGGGGCGTGGAGGCGAGTCAAAGCTTGCAAGGGGGAAACC
>NW_011148386.1:0-989 GCF_000146605.3 Meleagris gallopavo | reverse complement strand
GGATAGGACATTTTCCCTAAATGCTATGGCAGTTCTGCTAAGAAATACTCCTTTCCTTCCCTAAATGGGACATATGCACCCACAAAGACCACGACTCCGAGAAATTCCTCCCAGTTCCTCCCAATTACACTCCATTACATTCCTCATCATGACACTTACTCCCAGACTTTTGGCATTTTACTGCGGAAAGACCATTTCGATCCAGAATATATGCCATTGGCCCTCACAAACACCGATTGCCTCACAAAGATGTGGCACATCCCACCAGAAAGACCATTTCTAGCCCCCAAAAGATGGCATTTACTCCCAGAAACACCAGCTTTCTCACACATTCCTCACCTTTTCCCCCCCACATAAGACCCTTTTTCACCCCAGAAAATGACAGTTCTCTTAGGAATACCTCCCAATTCCCCCTAATCTGCTACACCACACTCCGCACTATGACACTTTCTCCCCAAACTAGGACGCTTTCTCCCAGAAAGGCCGCTTTTTCCCCCCAAAAGTACACCGTTGGCTTCCAAAAAGAACACATTCTCCCCAAGAAATACCACCCTTCTCCAATACAATGACATTACCTCCCAGTAATGCTACCTTGGGCCCAAACATTGGACAGCTTCTCCCACAAGTACTACTTTTCCATCCAAAAGAGGACATCTTCTCCCCAAAGAATGCTATTTTCTCCCGGAAACAAAGCAGCTTTCTCACACATGGGTGGCATTTTCCAACTAACTATGCTACTCTCTCCCAGAAAGAGCACTTTTCTGACAAGTACCTTCCCTTTTCTCTCAAAAATACTGCTAGGCACTCCTCAACAGGACATTTTCTCCCATCTACACCCCGTTTTCTCCCCAAAGGACCCCTTTTCACACCAAAAATACCACACTTGCCCTCCAAGAGAAGTCGGTCTTTCCCACTATTGCCCACTTTTCTCCCACGTACTTGTCATTTTCTCCCAGAAATACCACATTTCACTTGAAATTGGGCCTGTT
>NW_011148385.1:0-522 GCF_000146605.3 Meleagris gallopavo | reverse complement strand
AGGGGAGGTTTTAGGTTGGTTATTAGGAGGCAGCTTTCACGCACAGGGTGGTGACGCACTGGAATGTGTGCTTGAGAGTCAACTTCCAGGATGATCTGCTCCATGATCCGTGACCAGCACAGAGGTGAGACTGACATGCTGGTAGTTCCCCGCGTCACACTTTCTATCCTTCCTAAGAGGTGTGCTGTCACCTTTTTTCTCCTCAGCAGGGACTTGACCTGACTGCCTCGACTTGTGAAATACCATGGAGAGTGGCTCGGTGACTGCAGCGGTGAATTCCCTCGGAACTCTGGGACTCATCTCGTCAGGACCCAAAGACTCCTGGATGTTTGGGTCATCAGGTGGTCCAGAACCTGATCTCCCATGGCAGTGTGGGATGGGAAGGGGTGTGTGGGACTGAGGAAGCAATGGCAGTCCCCACCTCAACCAAAGCAAAGCAAAGATGAGGGCTGTGCATAATGAGCAGTTCTCAGACGAGATGGAAGCCAAAATGTTGTTGGGTACCTGAGCCTTCTCTGGTGG
>NW_011148384.1:0-309 GCF_000146605.3 Meleagris gallopavo | reverse complement strand
CCCGGTGAGCAGGGCTGTGGCAGGGGAGGGCAGCATGGGGGAGAGGAGCAGGAGGCTGCTCCTGCTGTGCTTCCCATCTGCCTCGCAGATGGACAGCCCAACACAAACGGAAACCCGTGACCCCAAGGGCCTGTGGTCAACTGGAACAACTGGTGGTCACGTCTCCTCCAAAAATAGTCAGGCCCAGAATGGAGCCTGTCTTGCTTCTACAGGGACAGGGAACCTCCCCAAGATCCCCTGATCTTACCCAAAGATTTTCCACTGCTATGCTTACCCCTGACTCCACTGCAGGTCCTGGCCCCATACCAC
>NW_011148383.1:0-784 GCF_000146605.3 Meleagris gallopavo | reverse complement strand
CACTCTTTTTGCAGCCATCGCTGGGGGTGGCCCCCCCCGGGAGGGCGCTGCTCTTTGTCATCATGTGCCCCGTGGGGCCTTATTTCCCGGGGGGGCATTTCAGTCCTGTGGGGCTCCTGGCTGACCCCGAACACGTCCGTGCCTGGCCGGGGGGAGCAGGAAATTGCAAGCTGGGGGGGTGAGTGAGAGGATGGGGGGGTTGGGGAGACCCCCATGTGTGCATGGGGGGAAGGGACGGGGAGTTAGCCAGGTGGGGGGGGGTACGGTGGACGGTGGGGAGTATTAGGGTTAGGGGTTAGTTGTGTATGGAGGGGGGACGACGCCTGTTTGGTGGGAGGGTAGTTGGGATTGGGGTTAATTGTGGGAGGGGGGCCACTCATGGGGTAAGGATGTTGGGGTTAGGGTTAGCTGTATGGGGAGGGGCACCATGGGGAGGCAATGAGGTGTGCGTAGGATTGAAGAAACGTTTGGGGCAAGGGGAGGACACACTACATGCAGGTGTGTTGTACGGGATGGCTATTATGGGATGTGCACCAATGGGGGTAGGACTCGGTGTTTATGGGATGGGGCAGATATCTGGGGAGGGGGGAGGAGGGGGAAGGATGGGGACCAAACCCTGATTTGTCGCCCCCCCCCCCCAAGGAACTACGGCCCCACCATTGCCCTGCAACAGCAGGCGCAGGCGTTGGGCTGCCAGCAGGTTCTGTGGCTGCAAGGACCCGAAAGGCTGCTGACCGAGGTGGGCACCATGAACCTCTTCATCTTCTGGCACCGCGAGGATGGG
>NW_011148382.1:0-532 GCF_000146605.3 Meleagris gallopavo | reverse complement strand
TGCCACCCCATCCCTTTGTGCAGCCCTGTGCACACGCGCGCACGTGCGACCCCATCTCTGCGCTCTCCACGTGCACGTGAAGCCCCGTGGCACCACGTCCTTCTGTCCACCCGTGTGCACCATCCTCCCCCCTTTGCACGCCCTCTCTCTCTCTCTCTCTCACTCTCACCCCTTTGCGCACACACGCGTGTGCCCCTCCACACCCCGATTTCCCCACCCGCCATCTCTCACGTCCTTTGTGCGCGACCCCCCCGCTGCAGAGCCAGTTGTTGCGCCCTGCTTTTGCAGCAGCGCTTAGCAATGGCCCCCACCTAATATTGATGGTAATATCCAAAAAAATCCCGATTGTTTAAATTGATTGCTTTTAATTAAAAGACAGCCTCGCAGCTAATGCTGTGAATCTGGATCGCTGGACTGTGAGACATTTCTGGCAGTGAAGCCCCTCTCTGTACCACTGGTTTTGTAGCAGTCGCTGTGAGGTTTGCCTTGCTCTCCCTCTGGGTTCTCTGAACGCGTCCTTCCTGACCTTGCG
>NW_011148381.1:0-356 GCF_000146605.3 Meleagris gallopavo | reverse complement strand
TGGACGCAGCACTGCAGCTGAGGCCTGACCAGTGCAGAGCAGAGGGATGGGGGATCTCCTCCCCTTGGCCCGCTGACTGCGCATCTTTGGATGCAGCCCAGGATACGGTTGGCTTTCTGGGCTGGAAGGGCCCATTGCTGGCTTGTGTCCAGCTCCCACCCACCAGTACTCCCAGGCCTTATGGAGCAGGACTACGCTCAGTCCTTTCATCCCCTAGCATGTTTTGGTGGTGGGTGTTCCCTCATCCCGGCTACTGACCCTGCACTTGGATTTGTGCCCACTGCTCAGCCTGTTGAGGTCTCTGTGGATGGCATCCCGTCCCTCTGCTGTGTCACTGCACCCCACAGCTTGGTGTC
>NW_011148380.1:0-765 GCF_000146605.3 Meleagris gallopavo | reverse complement strand
ATCCTGGCGCCGAGCGGGCGAGACCCAGCACGGGGACCGCCTCGGGGCTGCGTCCGTGTGGGGCTGGGGACTGCCACGACACTTTCCATCTGCCACCTCCCTCCCGGCCCGAGGCAGTAGGAGCGCCGGGAAGCGGCAGATGCAGAGTGTGACCTGCTTTTCCTCTGCCCTCCAGAGCGAGTTGCCGTCTGGGATGCGGTGGCCGCCTACGTACGGGAGCAGCTCCTGGGGCACAAGGTGCGTTGGTTGTCGGGTTCCTCCTCTCCCTGTCCAGCTCAGCCTACGCTTCCTCTGACTCTTCCACTCCACACCAAGCAGGAAACTCAGCCCCAGTTTCTCTGCCGCGCATCCCGTGGGCTTCCTGCAAATGCAGGACCACTTGTGCTGGGCGGGGTCAGAGCTCGGGGCTGAGCCCAGCCTCGGGAAGCCTCTGGATTCCATCAGGCTGCTTCCGCCCTGACTGCTGTGCTGCATTTGGGAGGGCAAGGGGACGGAGAGGACTGTGCACCTCCTTCCTTCCTTCCTTCCTTCCTTCCCAAAGCCTCTCCCACTGCCGTGGCTCGTGCCTCTGAGCAGCGGGAGAGGGCTCCTGAGCTCTGTCCCTACGTGGGACCCCGTCCAGCTCTTCCTGCAGCCAGCCCATAACCCTGCAGCCCCTGAGTGCTTTCTCTTCCACTCGCAGGGGGTCTGGATTCCCACCTTCGGCTCGTTCGACACCATCTCCAAAGACATCAGGACTGCGGACGGGCCGTGGCTCTGCGCTGG
>NW_011148379.1:0-857 GCF_000146605.3 Meleagris gallopavo | reverse complement strand
AAAGGCTCTGTGCCCACTTTCTGAAACACTCTCCCTGAGAGCACTACAGCTGTCGCTCCTCGAACTTGCAAATGCCTTATTAGAGCTTGTTTTCCCTTCCACTCTTTTCCTCTCTGAATGCAGATGTGTAGCAGTGGAAAACCTGACTAGAATGAAATTGTGGCTCGAAATAAAGGCAGAGACATAGTATTCAGAGGTAGGCGTAGTGCATTCTGCATGTAGCCAAGGCGAAGTGCAAACCGCTCCTTTCCGATGTGCGCACAGGAGCCCGCTCACTCGTCGGAGAAAAGCAGCCGGCTGAAGTAGCCCGTTCTCGGCAAGCGAGAAACACGAGACCGCTGCTGACGGCTGAAAATGGCATTCGGGGAGAAACACATATTCTCGGCCAGCTACGGCAAAGTCTCCGGAGCGGTTCAGCGCGAATGCCGCTTTCTACGCGTGAGAGCGAAGGAGTGCGATTCCGATGCCGACAAGTGCGAATTCAGCCTCCTGCACTACCTGCGAGTGGGGGGTTTTTTCTGCGCAGCCCTGAAAGGCTCTGTGCCCACTTTCTGAAACGCTCTCCCTGAGAGCACTACAGCTGTCGCTCCTCGAACTTGCAAATGCCTTATTGGAGAGGGGTTTTTCCCTTCCACTCTTTTCCTGTCTGAATGCAGATGTGTCGCAGTGGAAAACCTGACTAGAATGAATTGTGGCTCGAAATAAAGGCAGAGACATAGTATTCAGAGGTAGGCGTAGTGCATTCTGCATGTAGCCAAGGCGAAGTGCAAACCGCTCCTTTCCGATGCGCGCACAGGAGCCCGCTCACTCGTCGGAGAAAAGCAGCCGGCTGAAGTGGCCCGTTCTCGGCAAGCGAG
>NW_011148378.1:0-457 GCF_000146605.3 Meleagris gallopavo | reverse complement strand
CCCCGTGTTTCTGCTTCTTTTCTTTTCAGTTCTTTTAAAGCTTTTCTAATGTTTCTTCTTGAGTATTTTTCCATCTCTTGGTTTATTTGCTTACTTAATTCATATGCTTATCTGTCTGTCTGTCTGTCTGTCTACCTGTTCGCTTGCTTGCTCGCGTGCGCGTGCGCGCGTGAGTAGGCCCGGCCTGGCGCGCCCTCCGTCGGGAAGAAGGGGGTCGCGACGGGGTTGCGGGTGGATTTTGCGGCCGGCCACCTGAACTTCCCGTCGCGCCCGCATGCCCGCGCCCAGCCTAAACGCAACGCTTCAACGCTTAATCTAACCTCGCCCGCCTATCCTAGCCCCAGCCCCAGCCCTAGCCCTAACGTCGCCCTCTCCTGGATGCGCTCCGCCCGACCGGCCCGCTTTTTCTGCAACACCCGCACGTACTTTTCTGGTGGTCGTCCCTCCCCCCCCCACC
>NW_011148377.1:0-490 GCF_000146605.3 Meleagris gallopavo | reverse complement strand
ATGTTCTGCGTCTCTTCGGATTTCATTTTGTCAGCCTGATGGAGTTGAGGATTGCCTGGGCTCCTCCCAGTCAGTGGTGTGAGATGTGTCCAGCAGGTAATGAACATCATGCACCCCCATGTTGGTGCGCTGCTTGTATGCAGTAGGTTTGCGATGTGATCCCGATCCCCCCACTGCTGACCATCCACAGCTAGATCAAGTTGCTCAGAGTCTGAGCCAGGCTCACCTTGAAAGGGCCTGCACATCCACCATGTCTCTGGCAACCTGTGCCACTGCCTCAGCACCCTCACTGTAGAAGACGTTTTCCTTTAGATTTCGCCTCCATTTTCCCTTGTTCTTTCCTTGAGGTATTGAAAGGCTGTTACCAGGTTACCTTGGAGCCTTCACTTCTCCAGGAGGCTGAACAGCCCAGCTCTCCTTGCTTACAGGAGAGGGGTTCCATCCTTCGGGTCGTGTTTGTGGCTGTACTCTGGATGCACTCGCACAGCTC
>NW_011148376.1:0-929 GCF_000146605.3 Meleagris gallopavo | reverse complement strand
CTCTGGAGGAAGGCAAAGCACTGCCAGTCATGCCAAGGAGGACGGAAGGGTAGCTACCGGGCATGGATCCACCCAGCCAGCAGAGGAAAAGCCGACCGGCCAGCACAAAGCAAGAGGCAAGGATGCCCACGAGGCGTGGACCCACCTGGGAAACCCAGAAGGAGCTGCAAATGCAGCAAGCACTGCACAAACGCCTAGACAGCTGGCTGCGCTTCCAGAAGCCTGCAAAGGAAAAAACACAACAGTCAAGGCCCAGAGACAGCATCAGGGAACTGAAGGCAAGGGAAAAAAACTGCATGGGCAAGGAGACAAGGAAGGCAAAGCAAGGCAACGCAAAGACGGAAAGCAAAGGAGACACTCAAAGCACACCCAAGAAACATACTCTGAACACGACAGGAATTCCTGCAGCAACGAACAAGATCATGCAAAAGAAAGGAGCAGGAAAGACAAAGAACCAACAAGTATGAAACAAAGACGACGCAAAGCAAACAAAAAGCCTCACTGCAGAAAAGAACGAAGGACAAACAGCAATACAAGGAAGGAGAAGAAAGCAAAGTAAAACGAGGTCGAGAAATACAACAGGAAAGCCAATGAATTCAATGCACTAGCATGGCAGAGCAAAGAAGCCTAGCAAAGTAACAGATACAAACGCTCAGCAGGGCTTCGCAATGGAAAGAAAGAGGAAAATTTACAGCAGTGCAAGGCCACGATGCCAACAAAACCAAAAGAGCAAACCAAAGCCAAGCAACACCACAAAAGTAAAAGAAGGACCAAGTGCTGAAATGCCAAGGAAACCAAAGCAAAAGCACTTGAAATCCTCACAAACAGAGGGGAATACGCTTAGGAAAGGAAAAAGCACTTCCAAGAACAGAAACAGAAGGGGAAAAAATCAACACCACTGAAAAATAGCCCAATGCATTGCAATGCAG
>NW_011148375.1:0-692 GCF_000146605.3 Meleagris gallopavo | reverse complement strand
GGCATCAGATCATCTTTGAAGGGGTATCTTTCTTTTACAGCTAACAACATCCGCTTCCAGAGGGTAAAGGCCTGGTTATGGCATGTACTAATACCTCTGTCAATGGCTGAGTCCCTAGCAACGCCACCCAGTTGGCGAGCTTCTCTACTATCCAGCCACACACTGTTGGCCCCATTGTCCCAACATCGAAGTAACCAAGTGGCAATAGGCTCATTTGGGTGACGTGAAAAGTCTTTTCTCAGACTTTCGAATTTCATTCATTTTCAGAGATCGATCAACAATGGTAACGATATCTTGCTCACCTCTTACTCTTTCGGGACTTCTTGTTGCCCTCATTGGCGCCGGTGACCGTGGTCTTACTGAGGGCCCCTCCCCTGGACTTAGGGGTGCTTCTTGTGGATCTTGGAGCCACTCCTCTGGACCTCTCTCCTCTTCTTTCTTCTCTTCTAACTGAGTCGAGATTCGTTTCATTTTCCGTCCTCTTACAGGGGCAAGTGACATCAATTGTGGTGCTTCCTGTAGTTGATCAGGTTGGTCAGTTCCAATGCTCTCATCCTCCAGTTCAGCTCGGAGCCTGTCTCGTTCGATTATGAGAGTATCTAGCTCAGATTGGAGGGTGTCTTGTTGAGATTGAAGACTGTTGAGTTTGGATTGCAGGGAGTCTCTCTCAATTCGGAGGGCATCTCTCTCAG
>NW_011148374.1:0-778 GCF_000146605.3 Meleagris gallopavo | reverse complement strand
AAGATTGGAAGGGAAAACGCGCTCTACAAGGCATCTGCATGTTTGATGAGGGACAGATGTAGTGCTCTAAGGGAGTGCGTTTCAGAAAGAGGGTGAGATCCTTTCAGGACGCCGGAGAAAAAAACCCCCACTCGCAGGTAGTGCAGGAGGCTGAATTCGCACTTGTCGGCATCGGAATCGCACTCCTTCGGTCTCGATGCTCAGAGAGCGGCATTCCCTCTGAACAGCTCCGGAGACTATGCCGTTGCTGGCCGAGAAATCACGCTTCTCCCCGAACGCCGCTTTCTGCCGTCAGCAGCGGTCTCGTGTTTCTCGCTTGCCGAGAGCGGACCCCTTCAGCCGGCTGCTTTCCTCCGACTAGAGAGCGGGCTCTTGTGCGCGCATCGGAAAGGAGCGCTTTGCACTTCGCCTTGGCTACATGCAGAATGCACTCGACTAGTTCTGAATACTATGTCTCTGCCTTAATTTCGAGGCAAAATTCGTCCCTGTGAGGTTCTCCACTGCTACACATCTGCATTCAGACAGGAAAAGAGTGGAAGGGAAAACCCGCTCTAATAAGGCATTTGCAAGTTCGAGGAACGACAGACGTAGTGCTCTCAGGGAGAGCGTTTAAGAAAGAGGGAGAGATCCTTTCAGGACTGCGGAGAAAAAAACCCCACTCGCAGGTAGTGCAGGAGGCTGAATTCGCAGTTGTCGGCATCGGAATCGCACTCCTTCGCTCTCACACATAGAAAGTGTGAGAAATTCGCGCGGAACAACTCCTGAGACTACGCCGTTG
>NW_011148373.1:0-783 GCF_000146605.3 Meleagris gallopavo | reverse complement strand
TCTCTTCTGCAGCTCATAATGTCATTCTTAACATTTAGACAATATCTCTAGAAGCACTCAGCTTTAGCTTTTCTCATTTGATTTTCAAAAGTTACTGGAATGCATTCATTTCTGTAAGAGTTTGTGACTTGTAATTCCCAAAACTTGTGGGGTTGTCTGAGTGATGTGCTGATATTTTCCACTTGTTAAGGAAACATTTCAAAGCAGTGAGTTAAGCCAGCACGTGACATCTGTTGTTCATCCATAAGTTTCTGTTTTGAGTCTGTCTGGACTTCCACAGGTTCACAAGGATTTTAACATGCCAGAAAATAACAGAAAGGCTTAGAAAACAAAACTAAAGGAGAAAAATGGAATAAATGTGAACTTCAGAAACATAGTTATTAGCTACAGATAGACTGTGGAGTTCAGCAGGGCTACCTTAGCTCTGAAAAGTATGAAATATTTCATGTTGGAGAATAAGCAAGCATTAGAGTCTGTTAATACAGTCAGGTTATTTCCTGCAGCAGTGAGCTTAAATGCAATGAATTACTGACATCCATTTCTTACCTCTGACATCAATGCCGACATACTCTCTCTGCTCTGGTTGTGAAACACAGACAGTTCTGTTACACAGTCTTCATCAAGGTGTCCCAGCTGCAAGAACAAGACCTAGAGTGAAGAAACAGCTTTCAAGTCATCTCACAGAGCCAAATCTCACCACCACAGTCTTCTGATATGCAGCAATCAAGGCAATAGTTAGCCACCATTTCAGATTCTCTTATTTTAAGTAGCCTAGTATCAGGG
>NW_011148372.1:0-620 GCF_000146605.3 Meleagris gallopavo | reverse complement strand
TATTTGTGGGAGGAAGCTGCAGTTCCTGGTAGAAAATGGCATATTTTTGGGAGAAAGCGGCTATTTGCGGTATAAAATGTCGTATATTTGCGATAAAACTGGCATTTCTTGAAGAAAATATCATATTTTTGGTGAAAAATCTACTATTTCTTGGAAAAGATGTCATGTTTTGGGGAAGAAAACTGGTATTTCTGGAGAAAATGTCATGTTTGGGGATAAAATAGGTATTTCTGGTGAAAAAAATAGAGTCTTCGGTGATAAAACTGGAATTTCTGGAGCAAAAATATCATATTTTGTAAGAAAACCCGTATTTCTAGGAGAAAATGTCATGTTTTGGGGGCAAAATCTGATATTTCTGGGAGAAAAACGTCATATTTCTTGAAGAAAAAATGGCATTTGTGGGAGGAAACTGCAGTTCCTGGCCGAAAAATGGCATATTTTTGGGAGAAAAGCGGCTATTTTGCGGTATAAAATGTCGTATATTTGCGATAAAACTGGCATTTCTTGGAGAAAATATCATATTTTTGGGGAAAATCTACTATTTCTTGGAAAAGGTGTCATATTTAAGGGAAGAAATCTGGTATTTCTGGAGAAAATGTCATGTTTGGGGATAAAATAGG
>NW_011148371.1:0-779 GCF_000146605.3 Meleagris gallopavo | reverse complement strand
CTTTGTCGGAGTCTTTTCCTTCCTTGTTGTCTTGCCTTTGCTTTTCCGTGCACGGATCTGTAATGTTCATCTATTTCTCGTAAAAATGGTTGCTCGTCACCTCGTATTCTCAGCACTGATTAAAAACCAACAACAACAGAACTCCAAAAAGGCTTGCATCAGGCTAACAGCGCAACTTCTAAGTGTACGTACACGGACACCAGGAGGCCAAAGGGCTTTAAGGAAACCCGGAATAACCCAGTCCTTGTTAGAAATGTCTATGGGCAGTTACGCAGCAACTCTGCTTGTGTCACACTGGAATTTCTGAACTGAACATCGAGGTTATTTCCCCATTTGGAAAACAAGCAACTCTGCCCGTGTTGAAACCCAGCGCTACGGCAGAATTAAGGATTGCATGTTGAGGGAGTATCTCTGAGGGAGACTTTCCATCCTAAGGAAGAAGTAGGAAACAGGTCTTTCACCTAGTGAAAGTTTAAGGCCTAGAAAAATAAGTTCCCTCTGACGAGAAGCAAGAGCAGTTTCTTTTTAATGTTAGATGTCAAAGACCAGCGGAGCAGCAGAGTAGCATGGCCGTAGCTGACACACTCAGCATTTCGGGACACACGAGAAAGCAGAAGGGTGTGTTTGCTTTTATTCTGTCTCCTGGATCCGCCAGTTTGAAGGACATTTTTGTTCTCCATCCATGCTGGTGATGTAAGGTATCCGAGCTCACAAATAAGTTAACTTCACTGGTGTTGTACATCTGATTCTAGGGAATGAGTGTGTCTACTCTAAAAGAG
>NW_011148370.1:0-550 GCF_000146605.3 Meleagris gallopavo | reverse complement strand
AAATGAAATACAGAAGAGACGACAGAACGTAATTTAAAACACAACAAGGATGCACACAATAGCCCTTAAAAACACCGCATGGATGCAATTAGCACATAGCCCTATTAATTACAGCCATCCAGCTTGAGATCCTCCAGAAAAGCAGAGCTCACAGCTCTGAAATCAAGCAGGAATCACTCACCCCATTCTAAGGGCTCACCCCCACACCCCCAAAAGGAAGCAGTCTCCAGATTCACATGCTGCTCTTACACCTAGCAGCCCTTCAGCGCACTTGCCATCCCCCAAAAAGAAAGATCACAGCCCTGAAAGCAAAAAAGAAACCACTTACCCCATTCCAAGGACCAATACTCCCCCACACTCTCAAGTGAAGGAAGCAGCTTCCAGGTCCAAATACCTACCAGCCCTTAAGTACGCTCAGGGTTCCCTGCTAAAAAACAGAGAGAGCAGCTCCACAATGGAGGAAGAAAAAAAAAAAAATAACAACTCACTCCATCACCAAAGAACAAGGCATACTCCAAAGGAAGACACTCCCCAGGTTCACATGCTGCCC
>NW_011148369.1:0-591 GCF_000146605.3 Meleagris gallopavo | reverse complement strand
GGCTGCACTCTGTGCACGATGTTGCTTACCACCAGAGAAGGCTCAGTACCCAACACTATTTTTGCTTCCATCTTGTCTGAGAACTGCTCATTATGCACAGCCCTCATCTTTGCTTTGGTGAGGTGGGGACTGCCATTGCTTCCTCAGTCCCACACACCCCTTCCCATCCCACACTGCCATGGCAGATCAGGTTCTGGACCACCTGAGGACCCAAACAGCCAGGAGTCTTTGGGTCCTGACGAGATGAGTCCCAGAATTCCGAGGGAATTCACCGCTGCAGTCACCGAGCCACTCTCCAAGGTATTTCAGAAGTCGAGGCAGTCAGGTCAAGTCCCTGGTGAGGAGAAAAAAGGTGACAGCACACCTCTCAGGAAGGATAGAAAGTGTGACGCGGGGAACTACCAGCATGTCAGTCTCACCTCTGTGCTGGTCACGGATCATGGAGCAGATCATCCTGGAAGTGACGCTCAAGCACACATTCCAGTGCGTCACCACCCTGTGCGTGAAAAGCTGCCTCCTAATAACCACCCTAAACCTCCCCTGTCTCACTTCAAAACCATTTCCCCTTGTCCTATCGCTATCCACCCTCCT
>NW_011148368.1:0-318 GCF_000146605.3 Meleagris gallopavo | reverse complement strand
GATTTTCTCGGCCAGCTACGGCAAGTCTCCGGAGCGGTTCAGCGCGAATGCCGCTTTCTGCGCGTGAGAGTGAAGGAGTGCGATTCCGATGCGGACAACTGCGAATTCAGCCTCCTGCAACACCTGCGAGTGGGGTTTTTTTTCTCCGCAATCCAGAAAGGACAACTCCTCACTTTCTGAAACGCTCTCCCTGAGAGCACTACAGCTGTCGCTCCTCGAACTTCCAGGTGTCTTATTAGAGATTGGTTTTCCTTTCCACTCTTTTTCCTCTCTGAAATGCAGATGTGTAGCCGTGGAAACCTCACTAGAATGAACTGT
>NW_011148367.1:0-729 GCF_000146605.3 Meleagris gallopavo | reverse complement strand
GTGCCGTAACAAGTGCACGGAGAGCTGTGTTGGTCTCTGTGGAAACAGCAAGGAAGTGGAATGTGCATTTCCCGGCATGCCCCGGAACCTCACTTTGCTGACTGGTCATTGTCTGCCCAGCAGGTAAGGGCGATGCACACCCGCCAGCGTTTACCCATTCCAGAGCCCGGCACAATAGGGTTCCCCCAGAGCTCTGAATTGCGCTTCATGGTGCCCAGAAGGTTGCCTATCCTCTTTGTTCTGTGTCTTGCTTGTCTCTGGTCTTGCACTGTTTTCACTATTACATTCTCTTGTCCTCCTCTTTTTGTGTTCCTTGCCCCATTCTCTTGGCCTAATGACCCCTTGGCTTTGTTTTGCCGCATTCATGTCGGCATTCAGTTTTGGCGTTCCCTGCCGTATTGTCTGGCCGTCATCCTTGGCATTTTCCTTCCCATGTTCTCTTGGCCCTTGCCTTTGCCTGGGCATTCCCTTGCCCTCCCTGTTTTTTGTGGAACCCGCACCTGGGGCGGGGTGCAGCCCTGCGAGCACAGCTGGGGGGCAGTTTGGCTGTGGAGTGGGGCAGAGCCAGGCTCCACCCCTCCCTGATCCCATGTAAGGGGCTGGGAAGAGTAGGGGCAGCATCTGAACCTGGGGAGTGCTTCCTTTGGAGTATGCCTTGTTCTTTGGTGATGGAGTTGTAGTTGTAGTTTTTTTTTTTTTTTTCTTCGTCCATTGTGGAGCTGCTCTCTC
>NW_011148366.1:0-503 GCF_000146605.3 Meleagris gallopavo | reverse complement strand
ATTGAAGAGATTTTCTAGTTTTGATGAGTAGCAATATGCAAGGACTAGAAGAGCTCAGTATGTTGAACTGACAAAAAGCTTACAATATTTCCGAAGCAACTATTAGGAATACTATATCAAAGGGTTGTAGTAAACATGGGCAAAATCGGCTTTTTTGCTATAACCTGTCAAGTACAGAGCTGAAATATATGATTTGAATTCTGTGCAGACCACTTTTCAATTTGTAAAAATCTAGAAGAATATGCTAAAAATAGACTGAGAAATTACTTTGTATTACTATGGAATTAGCTTAACATGACTTTTTTTTTTTGTATTTGATAGCAATCAGGTAACATGGATGAAAGATAAATGATAAAACTTGTTTCAATCATAACAAAAAATAATTCTTATTAAAATTCATGTTAGGAACCCATTTAAACATTTTTTTTTTTGTAATAAATCCAGGTAGCAAGGGAAATCTGACCTTACATATTTTGATCATTAACCTTCCATTCTCAAGCTAA
>NW_011148365.1:0-640 GCF_000146605.3 Meleagris gallopavo | reverse complement strand
AATGAACATCACGCACCCCATGTTGGTGCGCTGCTTGTATGCAGGTAGGTTTGCGATGTGATCCGATCCCCCATGCTGACCATCCACAGCTAGATCAAGTTGCTCAGAGTCTGAGCCAGGCTCACCTTGAAAGGGCCAGCACATCCACCATGTCTCTGGCAACCTGTGCCACTGCCTCAGCACCCTCACTGTACAAGACATTTCCTTTAGATTTCACCTCCATTTTCCCTTGTTCTTTCCTTTAGGTATTGAAAGGCTGTTACCAGGTTCCCTTGGAGCCTTCACTTCTCCAGGAGGCTGAACAGCCCAGCTCTCCTTGCTTACAGGAGAGGGGTTCCATCCTTGGGTTCGTGTTTGTGGCTGTACTCTGGATGCACTCGCACAGCTCCATGTCTCCCTGCACTGAGGACTCCGCATCTGGACGCAGCACTGCAGCTGAGGCCTCACCAGCGCAGAGCAGAGGGATGGGGATCTCCTCCCTTTGCCCGCTGACTGTGCATCTTTGGATGCAGCCCAGGATACGGTTGGCTTTCTGGGCTGGAAGGGCCCACTGCTGGCTTGTGTCCAGCTCCCACCCACCAGTACTCCCAGGCCTTATGGAGCAGGACTACGCTCAGTCCTTTCATCCCCTAGCATGTTT
>NW_011148364.1:0-475 GCF_000146605.3 Meleagris gallopavo | reverse complement strand
CATGTTTCTCGCTTGCCGAGAACGGGCCACTTGTGCCGGCTGCTTTTCTCTGACGAGTGAGCGGGCTACTGTGCGCGCATCGGAAAGGAGCGGTTTGCACTTCGCCTTGGCTACATGCAGAATGCACTGCGCTTACCTCTGAATACAATGTGTCTGCCTTTATTTCGAGCCACAATTCATTCTAGTGAGGTTTCCACTGCTACACATCTGCATTCTGAGAGGAAGAGAGTGGAAGGGAAAACCCTCTCTAATTAGACACCTGGAAGTTGGAGGAGTGACAGCTGTAGGTCTCTCAGGGAGAGCGTTTCAGAAAGTGGGGAGTGATTCTTTCAGGACTGCGGAGAAAAAACCCCACTCGCAGGTAGTGCAGGAGGCTGAATTCGCACTTGTCGGCATCGGAATCGCACTCCTTCGCTCTCACGCGTAGAAAGCGGCATTCGCGCTGAACCGCTCCGGAGACTTGCCGGAGCTGGCC
>NW_011148363.1:0-490 GCF_000146605.3 Meleagris gallopavo | reverse complement strand
CAGGAACTGCAGTTTCCTCCCACAAATACCATTTTTCAACCAGAAATAGGACGTTTTCTCCCATCAATACCGTTTTTCAACCAGAAATATGGCGTTTTCTCCGAGAAATAGTAGCTTTCTCCCAAAATAATGATATTCTGCCCCCAGAAATTCCAGTCTTATCACCAAAGACTCTACGTTTTTCACCAGAAATACCTATTTTATCCCCAAACATGACATTTTCTCCAGAAATACCAGATTTCTTCCCTTAAATATGACACCTTTTCCAAGAAATAGTACATTTTTCCCCAAAAATATGATATTTTCTCCAAGAAATGCCAGTTTAATCGCAAATATACGACATTTTATACCGCAAAATAGCCGCTTTCTCCCCAAAAAATATGCCATTTTCGGCCAGGAACTGCAGTTTCCTCCCACAAATACCATTTTTTCTACAAGAAATATGACGTTTTCTCCCAGAAATATCAGATTTTGCCCCCAAAACATGACA
>NW_011148362.1:0-648 GCF_000146605.3 Meleagris gallopavo | reverse complement strand
AGCACAAAGCAAGAGGCAAGGATGCCACGAGCGGGGACCGACCTGGGAACCGAGAAGGAGCTGCAAATGCAGCAAGCACTGCACAAAAGCCTCGAGAGCTGCCTGCACTTCCAGAAGCCTGGAAGGAAAAACACAACAGTCAAGGCACAGAGACAGCATCAGGTAAGTGAAGGCAAGCTAAGAGGAATGGCATGGGCAAGGAGACAAGGGAGGCAAAGCAAGGCAAGGCAAAGAATGGAAAGCAAAGGAGCAACTGAAAGCAAAGCCAACAAACATACTCTGAACAGGAAAGGAATGCTTGCAGCAAGGAACAAGATCATGCAAAGAAAGGAGCTGGAAAGACAAAGAATACACAAATAGGAAACAAAGACAATGCAAAGCAAACAAAAAAACTCACTACAGAAAAAAATAAAAATAAAAAGACAAAACAAAACAAGGAATGAAAACGAAGCAAAGCCAAGTGAGGATGAGAAATACAAGAGGAAAGCCAATGAATTCCATACACTAGCATGGCAAAGCAAAGAATCCTAGCAAAGTAAAGAGAGAACAAAGCTCACCAGTGCTTAACAATGGAAAGAAAGAACCAAAATTTAACAGCAATGCAAGGCCAGCATACTAACAATAACCAAAGAGCAAACCAAAGCCAGG
>NW_011148361.1:0-818 GCF_000146605.3 Meleagris gallopavo | reverse complement strand
CCAGGCATACCTGTTTTCTTCAAACTACCGCACGATTTCTCCCAAAAAGACTAGATGACAAGACCAAATTGGACACTTGCAACCAAGAATAGGACATCTTCTCCCACAAATACCACTTGTCTCCCAAGGATAGGACATTTTCCCTAAATGCTATGGCAGTTCTGCTAAGAAATACTCCTTTCCTTCCCTAAATGGGACATATGCACCCACAAAGACCACGACTCCGAGAAATTCCTCCCAGTTCCTCCCAATTACACTCCATTACATTCCTCATCATGACACTTACTCCCAGACTTTTGGCATTTTACTGCGGAAAGACCATTTCGATCCAGAATATATGCCATTGGCCCTCACAAACACCGATTGCCTCACAAAGATGTGGCACATCCCCACCAGAAAGACCATTTCTAGCCCCCAAAAGATGGCATTTACTCCCCAGAAAACACCAGCTTTCTCACACATTCCTCACCTTTTCCCCCCCACATAAGACCTTTTTCACCCAGAAATGACAGTTCTCTTAGGAATACCTCCCCAAATTCCCCCTAATCTGCTACACCACACTCCGCACTATGACACTTTCTCCCCAAACTAGGACACTTTCTCCCAGAAAGGCCGCTTTTTCCCCCCAAAGTACACCGTTGGCTTCCAAAAAGAACACATTCTCCCCAACAAATACCACCCTTCTCCAATACAATGACATTACCTCCCAGTAATGCTACCTTGGGCCCAAACATTGGACAGCTTCTCCCACTAATACTACTTTTCCATCCAAAAAGAGGACATCTTCTCCCCAAAGAATGCTATTTTCTCCCGGAAAC
>NW_011148360.1:0-697 GCF_000146605.3 Meleagris gallopavo | reverse complement strand
AAAAGTCGGGATCTCCTGGAAAGAGTCCAGCCGAGGGCCACGAAGATGATCAAGGGCCTGGAGCACCTCTCTTGTGAGGAAAGGCTGAGCGACCTGGCTCTGTTCAGTCTTGAGAAAAGAAGACGCAGAGGGGATCTGATCAATGTCTCTATCTAAGGTGACGGAGGCAAAGGAACAAGGCCTAGCTCTTTCCAGCCGTGCGTGGTGATAGGACAACGGGAAACGGCCAAAATAGGAAGTTCTGCACAAACGTGCAGAAGAACGTCTTCACGGTGAGGGTGACAGGGCACTGGAACTCCTGCCAAGGTAGGCTGTGGAGTCTCCTTGTCTGGAGATGTTCAGACCTGCCTGGACGCCAACCTGTGCAACCTGGTCTACGGAGCCTGCTTTGGCACAGGGCTTGGACTCGATCATCTCGAGAGGTGCCTTCCAGCCCCTACAATTCTGTGATTCTGCGTCAGGGAGAACACTGTGTTGCTGAGGAGGAGAGGACAAATAGAGACACTGCTACGGGAGGTGTAAAAGCAAAGGCTCAAATCTCTTGGTCTGTACTATCAGATATTCTTTTATTTTCTTGCCTACATAGAAATAAAGGAAATTAATCCAGTATTCATTGCTGTTGGACTGAAGGGGTCAAAAGAATGGGAGAGTAGCAGCTGACCTCCGTTTACGTCTGTTTACGAGGGTGGATAGTGAT
>NW_011148359.1:0-631 GCF_000146605.3 Meleagris gallopavo | reverse complement strand
AGAAATTCCAGGTTTATCAACCAAAAAAGCTACGTTTTTCACCAGAAATACCATTTTATCCCCAAACATGACATTTTCTCCAGAAATACCAGATTTCTTCCCTTAAATATGACACCTTTTCCAAGAAATAGTAGATTTTTCCCCAAAAATATGATATTTTCTCCAAGAAATGCCAGTTTTATCGCATATATACGACATTTTATACCGCAAATAGCCGCTTTCTCCCAAAAATATGCCATTTTCTGCCAGGAACTGCAGTTTCCTCCCACAAATACCATTTTTCAACCAGAAATAGGACGTTTTCTCCCATCAATACCGTTTTTCAACCAGAAATATGACGTTTTCTCCGCGAAATAGTAGCTTTCTCCCAAAATATGATATTCTGCCCCAGAAATTCCAGTTTTATCACCAAAGACTCTACGTTTTTCACCAGAAATACCTATTTTATCCCCAAACATGACATTTTCTCCAGAAATACCAGATTTCTTCCCTTAAATATGACACCTTTTCCAAGAAATAGTAGATTTTTCCCCAAAAATATGATATTTTCTCCAAGAAATGCCAGTTTTATCGCAAATATACGACATTTTATACCGCAAAAGAGCCGCTTTTCTCCTGAAAGTAAGCCATT
>NW_011148358.1:0-569 GCF_000146605.3 Meleagris gallopavo | reverse complement strand
TTGGAAAAACGGAGAGAAAGGGGAGGGAAGAAAGCAGTAAAAAGTCAGGAAAGGGAAGGAAAAAAGGATATAAAATGGAAAAAAAAAGCTGGAAAAGACACAAGAAAAAGACAGGGAAAGAGGGGAAAGAAAAAGCAAAAAAAGAGGGGAAAGTGTAGGGAGAAAAGGAAGTGAAAAAGAGGAGGAAAAAAGGAAGAGGAGGAAAAAACGGGGGGGAGGAAAAAGACGGGAAAGGGGCAGGAAAAGGGAGGAAAAAAAGGTGGGAAAAAGGGTGGAAACGGGAGGAAAAAAGAAAGGGACAAAAAAAGGGGTGGGAAAGGAAAGGGAAAGAAGTGGGAAAGGGAGAAAAAAGGAGGAAAAAACAGGAGAGAAGGTGGGGACAAGGCGGGTACAAAGAAAGGGGCTACGATGGAAAGGGAAAAGAGTGGGAAAAGGGGGAGAAGAGAAAAGGGGGAGAAGAGAAAAGGGGGAGAAGAGAAAAGGGGGAGAAGAGAAAGGGGAGAAGAGAAAAGGGGAGAAGAGAAAAGGGGAGAAGAGAAAAGGGGAGAAGAGAAAAGGGGGAGAAGAGA
>NW_011148357.1:0-695 GCF_000146605.3 Meleagris gallopavo | reverse complement strand
TCTAATGAATTGTGGCTCGAAATAAAGGCAGAGACATAGTATTCAGAGGTAGGCGTAGTGCATTCTGCATGTAGCCAAGGCGAAGTGCAAACCGCTCCTTTCCGATGTGCGCACAGGAGCCCGCTCACTCGTCGGAGAAAAGCAGCCGGCTGAAGTGGCCCGTTCTCGGCAAGCAAGAACAAGAGACCGCTGCTGACGGCTGAAAGCGGCGTTCGGGGAGAAGCGCGATTTCTCGGCCAGCTACGGCAAAGTCTCCGGAGCGGTTCAGCGCGAATGCCGCTTTCTACGTGTGAGAGCGAAGGAGTGCGATTCCGATGCCTCCTGCACTACCTGCGAGTGGGGGTTTTTCTCCGAAGTCCTGAAAGGATCTCTCCCCACTTTCCGTCACGCTCTCTCTGAGACCACTACATTTGTAGCCCCTCGAACTTCCAAGTGTCTTATTAGAGAGGGTTTTCCCTTCCACTCTTTTCCTCTCTGAATGCAGATTTGTAGCAGTGGAAACCTCACTAGCATGAATTGTGGCTCGAAATAAAGGCAGAGACATAGTATTCAGAGGTAGGCGTAGTGCATTCTGCATGTAGCCAAGGCGAAGTGCAAACCGCTCCTTTCCGATGTGCGCACAGGAGCCCGCTCCCTCGTCGTCGGAGAAAAGGGCAGGCCGGCTGAAGTGGCCCGTTCTCGGCAAACGAGAAACA
>NW_011148356.1:0-892 GCF_000146605.3 Meleagris gallopavo | reverse complement strand
TGAGGGAGCTGGCGGAGGTCATTGCCGAACCGCTCTCCATCATTTTTGAGAGGTCTTGGACAACAGGGGAGGTCCCTGAAGACTGGAGGATAGCCAATGTCACTCCGGTCTTCAAAAAGGGCAAGAAGGAAGATCCGGGTAATTATAGGCCTGTCAGCCTCACCTCTGTCCCTGGAAAGGTGATGGAACAGCTTGTGCTGGATACCATCTCCAGACAACTGGGAGAAAAGGAGGTTATCAGGAGTAGTCAGCATGGGTTCACCAAGGGGAGGTCGTGCTCGATCAACTTGGTGGCCTTCTATGATGCTGTCACATGCTGGGTGGATGGGGGAAGAGCGGTAGATGTAATCTATCTTGATTTTAGAAAGGCATTTGATACTGTCTCCCACGACATCCTTATAACAAAGCTGAGGAAGTGTGGGATAGACGAGTGGACAGGTGAGGTGGGTTGAGAACTGGCTGACTGGCAGAGCGCAGAGGGTCGTCGTTGGTGGTGCAGAGTCTGGCTGGAGACCTGTAACCAGTGGTGTCCCCCAGGGGTCTGTGCTGGGTCCGGTCTTGTTCAACATCTTCATCAATGACCTTGATGAGGGGATAGTGGCCACCCTCAGCAAGTTTGCTGATGATACGAAGTTGGGAGGATTGGCTGACACGCCTGAAGGCTGTGCTGCCATTCAGCGAGACCTGGACAGGCTGGAGAGCTGGGCAGTAAGAAACCGGATGAGGTTCAACAAAAGCAAGTGTAGGGTCTTACACCTAGGGAGGAATAATTGCATGCACCAATACAGGCTGGGGGATGAGCTGCTGGAGAGGAGCTCTGCAGAGAGGGACCTGGGCGTCCTGGTGGACGACAGGTTGGCCATGAGCCAGCAGTGTGCCCTCGTGGCCAAAA
>NW_011148355.1:0-915 GCF_000146605.3 Meleagris gallopavo | reverse complement strand
CCTTCAGCGCACTTGGGATCCCCCAGAAAGAGAAGATCACAGCCCTGAAAGAAAAAAGAAACCACTTACCCCATTCCAAGGACCAATACTCCCCCACACTCTCAAGTGAAGGAAGCAGCTTCCAGGTCCAAATACCTACCAGCCCTTAAGTACGCTCATGGTTCCCTGCTAAAAAAGAGAGAGAGCAGCTCCACAATGGAGGAGAAAAAAAATAATAAAAAAAATCACTCACTCCATCACCAAAGAACAAGGCATACTCCAAAGGAAGCACTCCCCAGGTTCAGATGCTGCCCCTACTCTTCCCAGCCCTTCAATGGGATCAGGGAGGGGTGGAGCCTGGCTCTGCCCCACTCCACAGCCAAACTGCCCCCAGCTGTGCTCGCAGGGCTGCACCCCGCCCCAGGTGCGGGTTCCACAAAAACAGGAGGGCAAGGGAATGCCCAGGCAAAGGCAAGGGCCAAGAGAACATGGAAGCAAATGCCAAGGATGACGGCCCAGACAATACGGCAGGGAACGCCAAAACTGAATGCCGACATGAATGTGGCAACACAAAGCCAAGGGGTCATTAGGCCAAGAGAATGGGGCAAGGAACACAAAAATCGGAGGACAAGAGAATGTAATAGTGAAAACAGTGCAAGACCAGAGACAAGCAAGACACAGAACAAAGAGGATAGGCAGCCTTCTGGGCACCATGAAGCGCAATTCAGAGCTCTGGGGGAACCCTATTGTGCCGGGCTCTGGAATGGGTAAACGCTGGCGGGTGTGCATCGCCCTTACCTGCTGGGCAGACAATGACCAGTCAGCAAAGTGAGCTTCCGGGGCATGCCGGGAAATGCACATTCCACTTCCTTGCTGTATCCACCGAGACCAACACATCTCTCCGGGCAGTTGTTACGGCACTTGGGAGCACCGCAG
>NW_011148354.1:0-590 GCF_000146605.3 Meleagris gallopavo | reverse complement strand
CAGCGCAGGCAGAGAAGAGAGCATCAGGTGACCTTGCCGGGAGTTATATCTCCTCGCTGACCGCAAGCCCCTGGGGAAACGTAGCTGCTCTTCTCCGCTGGACAGGCACCCGGAACTTGAGCATCAGCAGTCAAACCCCCAGTACATTGCATGATGTTATGATGTGGAATACCGATAATGAAAAATCATGAAAACATGACATTCCACCCCTTATTCCACATCACTACATCATGCTTAATATAGACAAACAAAATATAAACACACGCACTAGGAATTACTGACTGCACTCCCTCAACATCAAGTTCCCTTGCGGTACACATTGAACATCCCCGTTTTCCTGCATCACCCACCAAGTGGACCCAGGTCCCTGGGCAAAAACAGTTCCACGAAGAGGTTTGTCCTTCTCAGAGGCTGGAATAACCCAAACTGCCTTTCCCAACATATTCTTTACATGTACAACAGGGACTTTATCTCCCTCTACGGTATGTAGGGAGCTGGACTGGGTTGGACCACCACGATTGATAGATCCTCTGGTATTGACTAACCAGGTGGCTTCTGCCAAATGCTTCTCCCAGTGCTTAAATGTACCG
>NW_011148353.1:0-615 GCF_000146605.3 Meleagris gallopavo | reverse complement strand
GGTAAAGGTGACACTGTTGTGGGTGTGTACTACAGGCCCCCTGATCAGGATGAGGAGGCTGATGAGGCCTTCCAAAAGCAACTGGATGTAGCGTCACGTTCCCAGGCACTGGTGCTTATGGGGGACTTCAATTATCCAGATATTTGCTGGACGACCAACATGGCCAGGCACGCACGGTCCAGACGGTTCTTGCAGTGCGTTGAAGACAACTTTCTGATGCAGGTGGTGGAGGAACCGATGCGGGAGGGGTGTTACTGGACCTTATTCTCACCAACAGGGATGGACTTGTTAAGGAAGTAAAGGCTGGGGGCAGTTTGGGTTGTAGTGATCATGAGATGGTGGAGCTCAAGATCCTGAGTGGAAGAAGCAAAGCAATAAGTAGGATTGCTACCCTGGACTTTAGGAGAGCCAACTTCGATCTCTTCCGGGACCTACTTGGAGCTATCCCGTGGGCTCGGGTGTTAGAAGGTAAAGGGGGCCTCTGAGAGCTGGTCAGCATTTAAACAGCTCTTCTTCCAAGCTCAGGATCGGTGCGTCCTTGTGAACAAGAAATCGGGAAAAGGTGGCAGGAGACCTTTGTGGATGAGCAAGGAGCTCATGCGCAAGCTCAAAGGA
>NW_011148352.1:0-554 GCF_000146605.3 Meleagris gallopavo | reverse complement strand
GAAAAAAGGGGGAGAGAAAGAGAAGAGTTGAGGGGGACAAAAGAGGGAAAAGGGAAAGTCTGAGGGGGGAAAAGGAGGAAAAAGGTGGGGAAAAAAAGGAGGAAAAAATAGGGAAAAGCTGAGGGGAAAAAAGGAGGAAAAAGAGGGGGAAGGAAAAAGGTGATAAAAAAAATAGAGATACAAGAGGAAAAAAGTAAAAAGTGGAGAGAAAATAGGGAAAAAGGAAGAAAAGGTGGAAAAGTAGAAGGAAAGAAAGGAAAAAATGGCAAAAAAAAAGGGAGAAAAAGCAAAAAAGGGCAAAAGTTTTGTGGAAAAAAAGGCAAAAAGGGCAAAATTGGGGGGGAATGAGAAAAAGGGTAAATTTGAAGAAAAACAGAAATATGGGGGAAAAAAGGTGAAAAATGGGTAAAATTGAGGGGGATAAAGGGGGGAAAAGTTTAAAATGGGGGAAAGTTGAGGAAAAGCAGAGACATGAGGGGAAAAAGGGTAAAAAGGCAAATTTGAGGGGAAAAATGAAAAAGGGCGAAGTTAATTGAAAGGGCAAAAGAGGCAAA
>NW_011148351.1:0-619 GCF_000146605.3 Meleagris gallopavo | reverse complement strand
TAGGACCCAGAAATTGATCCAATTGTTCTGCTACTGCTATAGGGTCCTCAATTAAGGATTTCAGTTCCTTTTTGAAATTCCGGACCTCTCCACTAGTAAGTGGGGAGTTTACATAACCTATTTGTCCCTGTCCCACTGGGACCTCCCGTAGGGGGTGCATGGAGGTGTGTGTGCAGTTAGTGTCAGGGAAAGGAGAGTTTTCGATATCCCTCTTACATTGTTCTAATTCCCTTCTAAGCTTAGTGTGTCCTCCTTCCTGTGAAATCTCCCTACGTGTTTTCTCTTGTCCTTCTGGAGAAGTACCTGAAGCCTCCTGCACTACAGGAGGGTTATATGGAGGAGGTAGATTCTCCAGGGGATCCCACCGATTAACTCTCTTTTCTAATTCCTCCTCCTCCTGATCCGAATCTTTCTTGCTAGTAATAGGCTGACCCCTCGTGACCAGCAAGCAGCATACTCTATCTCTTCCTCCGACAAGGGGATTTTATTCTTTACATATGTAGTCAAAAATCTGACAGACCCCATCTTCATCAGATCCATATTTTGGCCAAAATACTGATTTTCCTTGTAAAGGCTCTCTAGGCCAAATTTGGGTACAGTATTTAAACATCTCCTTCCT
>NW_011148350.1:0-640 GCF_000146605.3 Meleagris gallopavo | reverse complement strand
AAAGTGGTGAACTTAATTAAGGCCCAGTATGTTTTTAGCATTAAGAAAGAAGAGACAGTGGCATGCAGCCCCTTAAAAGGCAGTTTCAGTAGAGAAAGCATTTTTTCTCTTTTTTTTCTTTTACAGAAACAAGATAGCAAGGCTCAAAGTTTACAAATATCCTAGAGTATCGGCCGTCCGCCTGGACTTTTCAAGGTCACGCTTTCAGACAGTACTGGTGAAACAGATAAACTTTCCCAATGAAGCTGTCTGAGAGCGGAGAGAGAGATTTGTTCAAAAAGCTAAAAAAGCAACTGATGCCCGCATTCTCCACCAAGAATGTCAACGGTTTACGGGCTGGTTCGGCCCGGTTCCGTGACTAGAAGGGCGGAGGGATCCGCGGATCCGCGCCCCCGGGAAAAAAAAGAAAATAAGGGACCCCGAAATAATTGAAAACAGTGGCAACAATCTGAGGTAAAACAAAGTAATTTACTAAATATGGTATCAAACAGAATTTTATAAGGAGAGAGAATGTGAAATTGATAGTGGATCGGCCTTACCACAACGCTGAGATGAGAAGCGCAGGCAGAGAAGCGCAGGCGAGAAGCGCAGGCAGAGAAGCGCAAGCGAAGCAGCGCAGGCAGAGAAGAGAGCATCAGGT
>NW_011148349.1:0-318 GCF_000146605.3 Meleagris gallopavo | reverse complement strand
ACCGCTCACAGCCTCAGAAGTCGTTCTCATCATTTCCGTAGCGCATCTCAGAGGACTCGGTGCCATCTAGGAAGGAGACAAACATCACAGAGACGTTATAAAATTCTCTGCATTGCTCACTGCCACACGATGCAGGCAGGCACACCGCTCCAGCATGGCTCAGCATCCTTTCCTCTGTACTTCAAACCAAAACGAGTAGTGAAGGGAAGAAGCAAAGCTGCCACTCTTCATTCTCAGTGTTAACTCAGCATAAACGTTTGGGGATTTTTCCCTTTCTGGGGGGAAGCACTCTGTCTCTTGCTTTTTTAAAAAGGGACT
>NW_011148348.1:0-513 GCF_000146605.3 Meleagris gallopavo | reverse complement strand
CGCCTTAGCTACATGCAGAATGCACTCCGCCTACCTCTGAATACTATGTCTCTGTCTTTATTTCGTGCGACAGTTCATTCTAGTGAGGTTTCCACGGCTACACATCTGCATTCAGAGAGGAAAAGAGTGGAAAGGAAAACCCTCTCTAATAAGACACCTGGAAGTTCGAGGAGCGACAGCTGTAGTGCTCTCAGGGAGTGTGTTTCAGAAAGTGCAGAGCTATCCTTTCAGGACTGCGGAGAAAAAAACCCCCACTCGCAGGTAGTGCAGGAGGCTGAATTCGCACTTGTCGGCATCGGAATCGCACTCCTGCACTCTCACGAGCAGAAAGCGGCATTCGCGCTGAACCGCTCCGGAGACTTTGCCGGAGCTGGCCGAGAAATCTTGCTTCTCCCCGAATGCCGCTTTGAGCTGTCAGCAGCGGTCTCGTGTTTCTCGCTAGCCGAGAACGAGCCACTTCAGCCGGCTGCTTTTCTCCGACGAGTGAGCGGGCTCCTGTGCGCACATCGGAAA
>NW_011148347.1:0-610 GCF_000146605.3 Meleagris gallopavo | reverse complement strand
TGATCTGAGCCGTGGCCTGCCCCTGTGACTGCGCTGTTGTGGGCTGCACAGTGCCAGCACCCGGAATCCCAGCAGAGGACGCTGGACCAGAGGATGTTTCTGGCGTTGAAGGCTGCGATGTCTTGGTCAACCCAGCTTCCGTGTTTTCACTGCTGCTGCTCGGCGTGCTGCTGGATGGCAGAGGTGGGGAGCCAGCAGGCGAAGAAGAGGCACTGGCAGCTGCCGAGCTGGGCACTGGAGATCCAGAGCCAACACTGCCACTCGCTGTGGCAATGCTAGTGGAACCGGTGTCAGGCTGCAGTGTTGTGGAAGCGGCACTGGTGGCCTGGCTAGCGCCAGACAGCCCTGGTGAGCTCACCGTCCCAGACAGCGTCGCCGGGGGGTTGTGCTCCGTCGGCGCTCCTCTGCCGTCCGTCGTGGCCACGGACGCAGCCGTCACGATGTTGTGAAGAGGAAACTGGATGTCTGGTCGAGCAGCTCAGCCGTCGTGCCTCTCAGGTGGGTTGCAGTCAGAACTGCACCGGTGCTAGCATGAGTGGTGCCTCTGCTCAGAGCGGACGTCGGAGCTGGGGAAGACGACGGGCTCTCTGTCAACCGCGATGTGGACGTG
>NW_011148346.1:0-603 GCF_000146605.3 Meleagris gallopavo | reverse complement strand
TAGCAGGGTTCTAGGAATAACAGAAGCCACAGGAAGCAAGGCACGAAGGACGGAAGGTTAAGTGTCTGTGTGTCTGGAACAGAGCTGCGGACGTTCAGTGCTGCTCGGAGCACCATCGCAGACAGCTGCACAGAGCAGGGCTCCAGAAGCACTGACAGCTCCTGTCAGCTTCAGTATTGAAGCGATCTGATCGACTTGCAATTCCGTATTTCAAGCACTTTAAAGAAAAAGCACTAAAGCTGGCAAACACGTGATGGCTTCAGTTAACAAACACCAAGTTAAATGGCACTTAAGGCAATAAGCACCTTAAGTTACTGCACCTCTTGTAGTTTATCCAGAGAGGCTTCTAGCTCCTTTACAGCTTCTTCTCATTCCTGGAGCTGAAAAAAAAAATCAAAGGAAAAATGTTGAAAATGGCTCCAAAACCTGTTCAGTTTTCACTTAATCCTGATTTTGCCCTGCAGATGGGGTTTTGTTTTATTTATGGTGTTACAGCACAGGTGACTAAAGTGACTGATACAGCTTTGAAGTAGTATCATCCCATAAATATACCCTTCTTCTTTGAAAATCTCTCTCTGAAACCAATTAATTCATACATATATT
>NW_011148345.1:0-322 GCF_000146605.3 Meleagris gallopavo | reverse complement strand
AAAAGGCATGGCTGATGCCTCTCTGCCCAGAAGGTCGGAATGGGGTAGCAGCCCCCGCCCTAAAAGATGAGGGAGGAGGGAAGAGAGAGGGGCCCGAAGTTTGACAGAGGACTACTACTTAAAAGAAAAAAGAAAAAAAAGAAAAAAGAAAAAAAAGAAAAAAAAGAAAGAAAGAAAAAAAAGAAAGAATGGCACTTGCAGGCAGACACAATGGTGAATCTGCCCTGACCTAACGATTAATCTTGGGGAGAGAAAGTGACCAGATAGGATGGGAAGCCTCTTCTCTGGGGAATCAGAAGGAGGAGGGGAGGGGGGTTGATCC
>NW_011148344.1:0-434 GCF_000146605.3 Meleagris gallopavo | reverse complement strand
CTACGAGGATAGCAGCTCCTGTGAGTGTAAGTTCTGTTATGTCAGATTCGGTGATTGGTTCCCAGTTCCAGATTCTTTGATTCTGTGATGATTCTGGGCTTCAAATGTGTGGTGGTGACTCTGATTCCTCACTAAGAGTACAGACCCCCAGACTCGTAGCTACGCAATACGATGCATTTCCACATCCAGCCCTGTGCACAGTGTGTGGCATAGTTCTGAGTGCCTGACAAACCCAAGCAAAATCAATTTCTGTAGCTTATTTAAAAATATATATATATATATTTGCTTTATTTTCTGCTCCCTGTTCCATTTATTTACGTTCTCCCTTGCTTCATATGTAACTTCCAAACTTGGCATTTTGCAAATAATACCTTTCCCCCTCTCATCCTTCGATGGCTCCTGATGGTCCCTTGTTTCTCAGTTATAATGGGCTC
>NW_011148343.1:0-596 GCF_000146605.3 Meleagris gallopavo | reverse complement strand
ACGCAGAGGGGATCTGATCAATGTCTCTATCTAAGGTGACGGAAGCAAAGGAACAAGGCCTAGCTCTTTCCAGCCGTGCGTGGTGATAGGACAACGGGAAACGGCCAAAATAGGAAGTTCTGCACAAACGTGCAGAAGAACGTCTTCACGGTGAGGGTGACAGGGCACTGGAACTCCTGCCAAGGTAGGCTGTGGAGTCTCCTTGTCTGGAGATGTTCAAGACCTGCCTGGACGCCAACCTGTGCAACCTGGTCTACGGAGCCTGCTTTGGCACAGGGGCTTGGACTCGATCATCTCGAGAGGTGCCTTCCAGCCCCTACAATTCTGTGATTCTGCATCAGGGGAGAACACTGTGTTGCTGAGGAGGAGAGGACAAATAGAGACACTGCTACGGGAGGTGTAAAAAGCAAAGGCTCAAATCTCTTGGTCTGTACTATCAGATATTCTTTTATTTTCTTGCCTACATAGAAATAAAGGAATTAATCCAGTATTCATTGCTGTTGGACTGAAGGGGTCAAAAGAATGGGAGAGTAGCAGCTGACCTCCGTTTACGTCTGTTTACGAGGGTGGATAGTGATGGGATACGGGGGGAATGG
>NW_011148342.1:0-693 GCF_000146605.3 Meleagris gallopavo | reverse complement strand
CATCTCTCTGGAGGAAGGGAAGGCGCTCGGAGTCGTGCCGAGGAGGAGCTCAGGGCAGCTGCCGGGCACGGATGTCGCAGCCGTCTGAGGAAAAGCCTCGAGTCCGCGCCGAGGAAAGAGGCGAGGACGGCGGGAGGCGTGAAGCCAGCTGTGCCGCTGAGGAAGGACCGCAACGGCACCGAGCGCGGGAGGAAAGCAGAGGGAGCCGCCTCGAGTTACACGAGTCAGCAGAGGAAAGACAGAAATGAAGAATCCGGAGGACGAACGTCAGGTAAGTAAAGGCAGCGCGAGAGGAAGGAGGCGGGCATGGCGACGAGGGAGGAGGAGGAACGCAGTGAAAGGAAGAGAAGAAGAGGAGCTCGAAGGAATGCAGAGAAAACGACGTTGAAAGGAGAGAAGAGAAGAGAAGGCGTGCTTTTAGAACAGATGAAAGTAATGCAAAGGCGTGGTCTGGAAAAGAAAAAGAACCACGAAAAAGGAAAGGAAACAGGAGAAGGCAAAGCCAAAGGAGCAGTAAACAAATGCGAAGAGGAAAAGAAAAATAGCAAAGCAATGCAGGAAAAAGTACAAAGAGAAAGCAAAGGCGTAGACTGCAAGAATATGGCCAAGGAAGAATTCAAAGAAACACAGGAGACAATAAAAAGCCAAACAAAAATCTAAGGAGAGTACGTGGGAAAAAAGAAAGAAAACGAA
>NW_011148341.1:0-563 GCF_000146605.3 Meleagris gallopavo | reverse complement strand
GCAGTGCCAGCAGGATGAGGGAGGCCATCCTTCCTCTCTGCTGCACGGCAGCACCGAGTCCTCACTCTGTGCTGCCTGCAAGGGCTGCCACCCTCTTGCTTGAGGGCCCGCGCCCACACCCTCTGTGAGGCGGTCACCGTGATGTCACAGTGGGTGTCACAGAGCGGCCATTGTGACGCGTGAAGCTTGGAGCAGAGCAAAGGCTGCCGGGCTCAGGCCGAGCGTCAGTGCGGTCTGGTGAGGCGCAGAGAGAGCAGGGACTCTCGCAGTGCTCGCTATCAACGCACAATCATGTCCAAGAGGAAGAGGAAGGCCTCCAGCACGGAGGAGCCAGGTGAGAGCACAGCATCCCTGTGCACAGCTCCTGCCAACAGGCAGAGGAGTGCTGGCAGGGCCCCTCTGCTCCTTGGCAAGGGGGTCCGGCTTGGGCCGTGGCTGCCTCGGCCTTGCCATCGGCCCCTTCCCCTCCACCGCCTCCAGCCAGCACGACAGGCACAGAGCAGAACCCTGGGGACGCCTCAGGGACACCTGGCCCTGCCAGCTGCTCACTGCTGCTCGCATTT
>NW_011148340.1:0-443 GCF_000146605.3 Meleagris gallopavo | reverse complement strand
TTGCCATGGGTTGATCCAAGCTGCACTGGAACAGGGAGGTGCTCCTGAGCACTTACAGTATATTGATGACATCATCGTGTGGGGCAACACAGCAAAGGAAGTTTTGAGAAAGGAGAGCAAATAATCCAGATCCTTCTGCGTGCTAGGTTCGCTATTAAGCGAAGCAAAGTGAAAGGGCCTAGCCCAGGAAATTCAGTTCCTAAGGTATAAAAGTGGCAAGATGGCCGTCGTCACATCCCAACAGAATGTGATCAACAAAAATCAGTGCCATGTCTCCACCCACTAATAAGAAAGAGACACAATCGTTCCTGGGTGTAGTGGGTTTTTGGAGAATGCATGTTCCAAACTACAGCCTCATTGTAAGCCCCCTTTATCAGGTGACACGGAAGAAGAATGATTTTATGTGGGGTCCTGAGCAGCAGCAGGCTTTTGAGCAGATTAAA
>NW_011148339.1:0-769 GCF_000146605.3 Meleagris gallopavo | reverse complement strand
GAACCTCATCCGGTTTCTTACTGCCCAGCTCTCCAGCCTGTCCAGGTCTCGCTGAATGGCAGCACAGCCTTCAGGCGTGTCAGCCAATCCTCCCAACTTTGTATCATCAGCAAAACTTGCTGAGGGTGGCCACTGTCCCCTCATCAAGGTCATTGATGAAGATGTTGAACAAGACCGGACCCAGCACAGACCCCTGGGGGACACCACTGGTTACAGGTCTCCAGCCAGACTCTGCACCACCAACGACGACCCTCTGCGCTCTGCCAGTCAGCCAGTTCTCAACCCACCTCACTGTCCACTCGTCTATCCCACACATCCTCAGCAGCTTTGTTATAAGGATGTCGTGGGAGACAGTATCAAATGCCTTTCTAAAATCAAGGTAGATTACATCTACCGCTCTTCCCCCATCCACCCAGCATGTGACAGCATCATAGAAGGCCACCAAGTTGGTCGAGCACGACCTCCCTTTGGTGAACCCATACTGACTACTCCTGATGACCTCCTTTTCTCCCAGTTGTCTGGAGATGGTATCCAGCACAAGCTGTTCCATCACCTTTCCAGGGACGGAGGTGAGGCTGACAGGCCTATAATTACCCAGATCTTCCTTCTTGCCCTTTTTGAAGACCGGAGTGACACTGGCTATCCTCCAGTCTTCAGGGACCTCCCCTGTTGTCCAAGAGCTCTCAAAAATGATGGAGAGTGGTTCGGCAATGACCTCCGCCAGCTCCCTCAGCACACGTGGATGCACCCCATCAAGTCCCATGGACTT
>NW_011148338.1:0-659 GCF_000146605.3 Meleagris gallopavo | reverse complement strand
GGAGAAGTGAAGGCTCCAAGGGAACCTGCTAACAGCCTTTCAATACCTCAAGGAAAGAACAAGGGAAAATGGAGGTGGAAATCTAAGGAAAATGTCTTGTACAGTGAGGGTGCTGAGGCAGTGGCACAGGTTGCCAGAGACATGGTGGATGTGCTGGCCCTTTCAAGGTGAGCCTGGCTCAGACTCTGAGCAACTTGATCTAGCTGTGGATGGTCAGCATGGGGAGTCGGATCACATCGCAAACCTACCTGCATACAGCAGCGCACCAACATGGGGTGCATGATGTTCATTACCTGCTGGACACATCTCACACCACTGACTGGAGGAGCCCAGGCAATCCTTCAACTCCATCAGGCTGCAAAATGAAATCAGAAGAGACGCAGAACATAATTTAAAACACAACAAGGATGCACACAATGCCCTTAAAAAACACCCACCGCATGGATGCAATTAGCACATAGCCCTATTAATTACAGCCATCCAGCTTGAGATCCTCCAGAAAAGCAGAGCTCACAGCTCTGAAAGAAAGCAGGAATCACTCACCCCACACCCCAAAGGAAGCAGTCTCCAGATTCAGATGCTGCTCTTACAGCTAGCAGCCCTTCAGTGCACTTGCGATCCCCCAAAAAGAGAAGATCACAGCCCTGAAAGAAATAGAG
>NW_011148337.1:0-442 GCF_000146605.3 Meleagris gallopavo | reverse complement strand
ATTGGGGGAGAATCCTTGTATTTCTGGTAGGAAAACGTTGTGTTTTTGGGTGAGAAAAGCTGGTATTTCTGGGCGATATTGCCATATTGTTGGGGAGACAACTGGTATTTTTTGGTAGAAAAATGTAATATTTCATGAGGAAAGGTGCAATTCCTGGGAGAAAAACGTCATTTTGGGGAGAAAACTGCCGTTTCGGTGGGAAAATGGCCTACGTTCCGGGCGAAAACTGGTATTTCTGGTAGGAAACGCTGAGTTTTTTGGTGAGAAAACTGGAATTTCTGGTTCAAAATGTACTATTTTGGGGAGAATCCTGGTATTTCTGGTAGGAAACGTTGTGTTTTGGGTGAGAAAGCTGGTATTTCTGGGAGATATTGCCATATTGTTGGGGAGACAACTCGTATTTTTGGCAGAAAATGTAATATGTCAGGAGGAAAGGTGCAAT
>NW_011148336.1:0-693 GCF_000146605.3 Meleagris gallopavo | reverse complement strand
TGTTGCAATAGTGTCTGAGCATCTCAGGAAATACATTCCTGTAAATGTGCTTAGCAGACTTGGGAGTTAGGAGAGGAAACACATTTTGTTCACTTTCTGTGCGAGATTAGCTGAAATTGATGGCAAAGATGGCAGAGCAGCATGGGAACTTTGGCTTTGTTCTCTGCTGAACGACCCACTGAACTAATTGTTGTTTCTCTTGACAAGGAGAAGCTATTTTAAATGATCGCAATGTAAAGTTTGGTTCTGAATTAATATTTCTGCTGCGTTTGTGATGAAAGTTTGCATGACTGTACCTCACCTGAACGGAGTTCTTAGCATTCCTGTTGAGACCTGCAAATGCTTTTGCAGCCCGTGCCTTCAGGCATCTGCACAGGGCAGCGCAGGCAGCACTGAGTGAAACGGGGCTTCCTCTGCAACCAGAGGCAGCTGAAACAACGTCAGCATTTCAGGGCCCTCTCTCCCCAGTCTCTCTGTGCAGTCAGTGTTGATAAGGCCCTGTGCTGATGGCGTTCAGTTGCCTTTGTAACGCAGGCAGTGTCCTCTGTGCAGATTCTGTTGTGAGACACGACCGAACCGTTTGCTGTTTCACACGTAATCCTCAGGGGAGCAGAGCAGATGGGAGCTTGGTGTGCTTGCATGCTTACACTCAGCGTGCACCTGTTTGATACAGGACCCAGCAGTGGCAGAAAC
>NW_011148335.1:0-615 GCF_000146605.3 Meleagris gallopavo | reverse complement strand
ATTATTTGCAGGGGGCTGTGGGGGGGCATCCCCCAATCCCTCCTTAATCAAAAAATAAACCTTCATTACAAAAGTAAGGGGTGGCACCCCCGCCCCGTGGGAACAATGTGGTCTGTGGGGTGGACCCTGCGTGACGGTGACACCTGGTGACAGTGACACCCAATATCGCCCACTGAAGGTGACAATACTTGCTAGCCTCCTTGCAAGCACGTATTCAAATCCTTTAGTGCTCTTGGCCACGTTGCTTTTGAACCTGGCCAGACCAAAGTCCTGGACTGCCCGTGAGACGCCAAAGAGGCTGGAGGAGACCACGGTGACACCAGCGACCCCACGTCACACCCATGCAGACCCCACATGTCCCCGACTGTCCCCAGCCCTGCAGGACGCTGATGGGGCTCTCGAGGTAGACGGGTTGCTACGGCCCCAGGTTCCACTGGGTTCCCAGGGTTTGCACTTGGGCCGGAGGAAACCCAGGCATCCGTACAGACTGGAAGGAGCGGTCCTTGAGAGCAGCCCTGCGGAGAAGGACCTGGGGGTCCTGATGGATGAAAAGCTGAACGTGAGCCGGCAGTGTGCTCCTGCAGCTGGGAAAGCAAATGGGATCCTGGGCTGCAG
>NW_011148334.1:0-379 GCF_000146605.3 Meleagris gallopavo | reverse complement strand
GTTGTATTTGAATTTCTATGCAATTAATAAGCCAAAATCCAAGAAGCTATTTATTATTTCTTTTATTCTCCTACAGTCTTGTATCCTCAAAGGCCATTGCTTTACCCCGGCTGGGCTGACTCCCATCTATACCTTAACTTTTACTGGGTTGCATTTTTGGCTCTGCCAGGCCTTCCTGATGCCTGCAATCCTGTGTATACCTGATGTAGGATTTACGTAACTTCTGGGGGTACAATATTGCTTTTCCCAGTTTGTGTTAAAGCCAGACTTATAATTTTCAGTCTCCAGTTTTCTCTACTGAATTTAATCTCTACATTCAACTGTTCTAATACGTCATGCCCAAGTAATGGTTTTGGAGAACCTGGCATGTACAAGAATT
>NW_011148333.1:0-493 GCF_000146605.3 Meleagris gallopavo | reverse complement strand
AAAATAGGTATTTCTGGTGAAAAACGTAGAGTCTTTGGTGATAAGACTTGAATTTCTGGGGCAGAATATCATATTTTGGGAGAAAGCTACTATTTCTCGGAGAAAACGTCCTATTTCTGGTTGAAAAACGGTATTGATGGGAGAAAACGTCCTATTTCTGGTTGAAAAATGGTATTTGTGGGAGGAAACTGCAGTTCCTGGCAGAAAACTGCATATTTTTGGGAGAAAGCGGCTATTTGCGGTATAAAATGTCGTTATATTTGCGATAAAACTGGCATTTCTTGGAGAAAATATCATATTTTTTGGGAAAAAATCTACTATTTCTTGGAAAAGGTGTCATATTTTTAGGGAAGAAATCTGGTATTTCTGGAGAAAATGTCATGTTTTGGGGATAAAATAGGTATTTTCTGGTGAAAAACGTAGTCTTCGGTGATAAAACTGGAATTTCTGGGGCAGAATATCATATTTTGGGAGAAAGCTACTATTTCTCGGA
>NW_011148332.1:0-769 GCF_000146605.3 Meleagris gallopavo | reverse complement strand
CTGTTTAGGAGGTGGATAGCGATAGGACAGGGGAAATGGTTTTCAAGTGAGACAGGGGAGGTTTAGGTTGGTTATTAGGAGGAAGCTTTTCACGCCCAGGGTGGTGACGCACTGGAATGTGTGCTTGAGAGTCACTTCCAGGATGATCTGCTCCATGATCCGTGACCAGCACAGAGGTGAGACTGACATGCTGGTAGTTCCCCGCGTCACACTTTCTATCCTTCCTAAGAGGTGTGCTGTCACCTTTTTTCTCGTCAGCAGGGACTTGACCTGAGTGCCTCGACTTCTGAAATACCATGGAGAGTGGCTCGGTGACTGCAGCGGTGAATTCCCTCGGAACTCTGGGACTCATCTCGTCAGGACCCAAAGACTCCTGGCTGTTTGGGTCCTCAGGTGGTCCAGAACCTGATCTCCCATGGCAGTGTGGGATGGGAAGGGGTGTGTGGGACTGAGGAAGCAATGGCAGTCCCCACCTCACCAAAGCAAAGATGAGGGCTGTGCATAATGAGCAGTTCTCAGACAAGATGGAAGCAAAAATGGTGTTGGGTAGCTGAGCCTTCTCTGGTGGTAAGCAACATCGTGCACAGAGTGCAGCCATGTGCTCCGAGCAAGGAGCACAGGTTTGTGCAAGAGGCCCGGATGCAGGGCAGTGCCTTCATGACTGTATTGTGTCCAACAGGTGGCAGCAGAGCTGCGGTGCTCCCAAGTGCCGTAACAACTGCACGGAGAGATGTGTTGGTCTCGGTGGAAACAGCAAGGAAGTGGAATC
>NW_011148331.1:0-891 GCF_000146605.3 Meleagris gallopavo | reverse complement strand
AATATGTCAGGAGGAAAGGTGGAATTCCTGGGAGAAAACGTCATTTTGGGGAGAAAACTGCCGTGTCGGAGGGAAAATGGCCTACTTCCGGGGCGAAAACTGGTATTCTGGTAGGAAACGCTGAGTTTTTTGTGAGAAAGCTGGTATTTCTGGCAGAAGACGTCATATTCCTGGGGAGAAATCTGGTATTTCTGGGAGAAAATGTCCTGTTTCTGGTTGAAACATGGTACTTGTGGGAGGAATCTGCAGTTCCTGGCGTAAAATGGCATGTTTTTGGGAGAAAACTGGTATTTGTGGTGGAAAATGTTGTATTTCTGTGATAAAACTGTCACTTGTTGGAGAAAATACCATATTTTGGGAGAAAACTGCCATTTCTGAGAGTTAAATGCCATATTTCCGGGAGAAAACTGGTATTTCTGGTAGAAAACGCTGATTTTGTTGTGAGAGAACTGGTATTTCTGTTCCAAAATGTCATATTTCATGGAGAAATCTGCTATTTCTGGAAGAAAACGAGATATTGCTTGGGAGAATACAGCAATTTCTGGGTGAGAAAGGCGTATTTTGGGGGGAAAAACTCCACTTTCTTGGACAAAATGTCCTATTTTCGGAGGGAAAACCGGTATTTCTGTGAGAAAAAGTGGTATTTCTGGGAGAAAACTGCAATTCCTGGCAGAAAATGTCACATTATTGGGGGAGAATCCTTGTATTTCTGGTAGGAAACGTTGTATTTTGGGTGAGAAGACTGGTATTTCTGGGAGATATTGCCATATTGTTGGGGAGACAACTGGTATTTTTGGTAGAAAATGTAATATTTCAGGAGGAAAGTGCAATTCCTGGGAGAAAACGTCATTTTGGGGGAGAAAACTGCCATTCTGAGAGAAAATGGCCTAC
>NW_011148330.1:0-893 GCF_000146605.3 Meleagris gallopavo | reverse complement strand
GGCCAACCTGTCATCCACCAGGACGCCCAGGTCCCTCTCTGCAGAGCTCCTCTCCAGCAGTTCATCCCCCAGCCTGTACTGGTGCATGCAGTTATTCCTCCCTAGGTGTAAGACCCTACACTTGCTTTTGTTGAACCTCATCCGGTTTCTTACTGCCCAGCTCTCCAGCCTGTCCAGGTCTCGCTGAATGGCAGCACAGCCTTCAGGTGTGTCAGCCAATTCTCCCAACTTCGTATCATCAGCAAACTTGCTGAGGGTGGCCACTATCCCCTCATCAAGGTCTTTGATGAAGATGTTGAACAAGACCAGACCCAGCACAGACCCCTGGGGGACACCACTGGTTACAGGTCTCCAGCCAGACTCTGCACCACCAACAACGATCCTCTGCACTCTGCCAGTCAGCCAGTTCTCAACCCACCTCACTGTCCACTCATCTATCCCACACTTCCTCAGCTTTGTTATAAGGATGTCGTGGGAGACAGTATCAAATGCCTTTCTAAAATCAAGGTAGATTACATCTACCGCTCTTCCCCCATCCACCCAGCATGTGACAGCATCATAGAAGGCCACCAAGTTGGTCGAGCATGACCTCCCCTTGGTGAACCCCTGCTGACTACTCCTGATACCCTCCTTTTCTCCCAGTTGTCTGGAGATGGTATCCAGCACAAGCTGTTCCATCACCTTTCCAGGGACAGAGGTGAAGCTGACAGGCCTATAATTACCTGGATCTTCCTTCTTGCCCTTTTTGAAGACCGGAGTGACATTGGCTATCCTCCAGTCTTCAGGGACCTCCCCCGTTATCCAAGACCTCTCAAAAATGATGGAGAGCGGTTCGGCAATGACCTCCGCCAGCTCCCTCAGCACACGTGGATGCACCCCATCAGATCCCATGG
>NW_011148329.1:0-886 GCF_000146605.3 Meleagris gallopavo | reverse complement strand
ATGGAGTGTAGTGTATTTTTTTTTATTTTTATTTTTTTTCTCCTCCATTGTGGAGCTGGTCTCTCTCTTTTTTTAGCAGGGAACCCCTGAGTGTACTTAAGGGCTGGTAGGTATTTGGACCTGGAAGCTGCTTCCTTCACTTGAGAGTGTGGGGGAGTATTGGTCCTTGGAATGGGGTAAGTGGTTTCTTTTTTTCTGTCAGGGCTGTGATCTTCTGTTTTTGGGGGATCCCAAGTGCGCTGAAGGGCTGCTAGGTGTAAGAGCAGCATCTGAATCTGGAGACTGCTTCGTTTGGGGTGTGGGGTGAGCCCTTAGAATGGGGTGAGTGATTCCTGCTTTCTTTCAGAGCTGTGAGCTCTGCTTTTCTGGAGGATCTCAAGCTGGATGGCTGTAATTCATAGGGCTATGTGCTAATTGCATCCATGCGGTGGGTGTTTTTTAAGGGTCATTGTGTGCATCCTTGTTGTGTTGTAATTCTGTTCTGCGTCTCTTCTGATTTCATTTTGCAGCCTGATGGAGTTGAAGGATTGCCTGGGCTCTCCAATCAGTGGTGTGAGATCTGTCCAGCAGGTAATGAACATCATGTACCCCATGTTGGTGCGCTGCTTGTATGCAGGTAGGTTTGCGATGTGATCCGACTCCCCCATGCTGACCATCCACAGCTAGATCAAGTTGCTCAGAGTCTGAGCCAGGCTCACCTTGAAAGGCAACCTGTGCCACTGCCTCAGCACCCTCACTGTACAAGACATTTTCCTTAGATTTCACCTCCATTTTCCCTTGTTCTTTCCTGTAGGTATTGAAAGGCTGTTACCAGGTTCCCTTGGAGCCTTCACTTGCCCAGGAGGCTGAACAGCCCAGCTCTCCTTGCTTACAGGAGAGGGGTTCC
>NW_011148328.1:0-377 GCF_000146605.3 Meleagris gallopavo | reverse complement strand
GGAGGACAAGAGAATGTAATAGTGAAAACAGTGCAAGACCAGAGACAAGCAAGACACAGAACAAAGAGGATAGGCAGCCTTCTGGGCACCATGAAGCGCAATTCAGAGCTCTGGGGGACCCTATTGTGCCGGGCTGTGGAATGGGTAAACGCTGGCGGGTGTGCATCGCCCTTACCTGCTGGGCAGACAATGACCAGTCAGCAAAGTGAGGTTCCGGGGCATGCCGGGAAATGCAGATTCCAGTTCCTTGCTGTTTCCACCGAGACCAACACATTTCTCCGTGCAGTTGTTACGGCACTTGGGAGCACCGCAGCTCTGTTGCCACCTGTTGGACACAATACAGTCATGAAGGCACTGCCCTGCATCCGGGCCTCTTT
>NW_011148327.1:0-408 GCF_000146605.3 Meleagris gallopavo | reverse complement strand
AAAGGCATATTTTGGGAGAAAGCAGCTATTTGCAGTATAAATGTCGTATATTTGCGATAAAACTGGCATTTATTGGAGAAAATATCATATTTTTGGGGAAAATCTACTATTTCTTGGAAAAGGTGTCATATTTAAGGGAAGAAATCTGGTATTTCTGGAGAAAATGTCATGTTTGGGGATAAAATAGGTATTTCTGGTGAAAAACGTAGAGTCTTCGGTGATGAAACTGGAATTTCTGGAGCAAAATATCATATTTTGGGAGAAAACTTGTATTTCTGGGAGAAAATGTCATGTTTTGGGGGGCAAAATCTGGTATTTCTGGGAGAAAACGTCCTATTTCTGGTTGAAAAAAGGTATTTGTGGGAGGAAACTGCAGTTCCTGGCAGAAAATGGCTTACTTTTGGGTAC
>NW_011148326.1:0-485 GCF_000146605.3 Meleagris gallopavo | reverse complement strand
CCCATTCCCCAGACCCTCTCACTAACCTCCAGGCTGTGGGATTCCTGCGGGAGAGCCTTTTCACTGCAGACGGAAGTAAGAAGGCATTCAGTATCTCTGCCTTCTCAGCATCCCCCGTTACCAGAACCCCCCCTCACTTAGTAAGGGGCCCACGTTCTCTCTAGTTTCCTTTTGCTGTTAACATACTTGAAGAAGCCTTTTTTATTATCCTTTATCACTTTAGCTAGATTCAATTCCAGACGGGATTTAGCCTTCCTCGATGCATCCCTGCAGGCCCTGACTCCATTCCTATATTCTTCCCAAGTGGTCAGACACTTGTTCCACATTTCATGGACCTTCTTCTTTCCTTCGAGCTTGCACATGAGCTCCTTGCTCATCCACACAGGTCTCCTGCCACCTTTTCCCGATTCCTTGCTCACAGGGACGCACCGATCCTGAGCTTGGAAGAAGAGCTGTTTAAATGCTGATCAGCTCTCAGAGGCCCC
>NW_011148325.1:0-639 GCF_000146605.3 Meleagris gallopavo | reverse complement strand
CATGTGTGGACATTTGGGGTCATTTTGGTCAATGGGGTCATTGGAGGTATTGGGGGTCAGTGGGGTCAGTGGGGTCACGTGAGGTCATATGGGGATCCTTGTTGTCAGTGGGAATCTTGGGATCGTGGGAGGTTTCGTGGGTCAGTGTGGGGGTCGTTGGGGGTCACCGGGTGTCACTGGGGTCAGGTGAGGACATTCGGGGGTCATTGTGGTCAGTGGGGTCAGTGGAAGTGGGGGTGGGTTCGTGTGAGGTCACTGGGGGTCACCAGGGGCCGTTGGGGTCACTGGGGGTCATTGGAAGCCGTTCCCAGCTTTCCAGGTGTGACTCCACCTCAGGAACTCCCTCTGTCCCCTCTCATTTTATTCCTCTCAGCTCCCACGAGGCACCGAGGGGGTGGGGCTTCAAACGGGCGGTCTTTGCCCCCATTTGGCCACCAGTTGGCAAACAGGAGCCCCAGTTGGCCACCAGTTGGCCACCAGTTCAGCCCATTGGCCACCAGGTGCTCCCAGTTGCCCATCAGTTCCTACAAGTTGCCACCAGTTCACCCCATTGGTCACCAGTTCACCCCAGTTGCCCACCAGTTCAACCCTGTAGGCCACCAGTTCTACCCATTGGCCACCGGTTGCCTCCAGTTGCCC
>NW_011148324.1:0-678 GCF_000146605.3 Meleagris gallopavo | reverse complement strand
TTCTCAAGAAAAGATGACATTTCCTGCCAGAAATGCCAGGTTTCTCCCCGAAAATATGACATTTTCTCCCAAAAATACCACTTTTCTCACACAGCATATGACATTTTCTCCCAGAAATGCCTGCTTTCTCCCCCAGAATACGACATTTTCTCCCAGGACTACCTGCTTTTCTCCAAAAAAACGGGACATTTTCGCCCAGAAATACCACTTTCTCCAGAAAAATATGACAGTTGGGGCCAGAATTAACAGTTTCCTCACCCCAAAATATGACATTTCGAGCCTGAAATAACAGTTTACTCACCCAAAGTGTGACTTTTTCTCCCACAAATCCCAGGGTTGTCCAAAAAATATCGAATTTTCTTGCAGGAATACCAGTTTACTCCCCCCAAATAGGACATTTCCTCTCCGATATGACAGTTTTCCTGACAGAAAAATTTGAAAATTTCCCCCAGAAACACTAGCTTTCTCCCAGAATTAGGACATTTCCTGCCAGAAATAACACTTTTCTAGCCCAAAAGTAGGACATTTTTCTCCCAGAATTACCCAGTTTTTCTCACCCAAAAAATACGATCTTTCCTGCCAGAAATGCCAGATTTCTCCCCCCCAGTATGGCATTTCCTCCCAGAAATGCCTCTTTTCTCAAGAAAAAACATGACATTTCCTGCCAGAAATGCCAGG
>NW_011148323.1:0-495 GCF_000146605.3 Meleagris gallopavo | reverse complement strand
ACTGGCTGTAACTCACTACCTCATCATTGACAAATTCTGTTGATTGCTGGACTAGTTGCTTTAACTAATCCAGGATTACAGGTCACAAGAATAATAACAGCCAATTCTCTAGCACTTTGCACATGAGTATCTCAAAACATGATTTCCAAATGCTAATTAATCCCCTGAGCACCTGGGAGGGGAAGTATTCCTGTCCTTATAATGGATTTGTAGCTCTTGAACCTTGTCAGGAAATGGAATGTTATTTTGCTGACTCACAAAAGATGCCAGGCCAGGTGGGTCTCATTAGCTCCAACTAGCCAGGATTACAAACTAAACATTAAAGGGGGAAAAAGTAATAACAGTAACTAAGTAAAGTGAAATGGGGGGGCTGGGGGAGGGTGGAAACCCACCCTATTCCTTCCACCCACCCACCCTCTCCCTCTCTCTCTACCCAAAAAAACAAATCTCACTTCTATCAGCTGCTATAAGCTAGAGAAAGTATTGGCAGTGTTA
>NW_011148322.1:0-576 GCF_000146605.3 Meleagris gallopavo | reverse complement strand
ATGAGAGCGAAGGAGTGCGATTCCGATGCCGACAACTGCGAATTCAGCCTCCTGCACTACCTGCGAGTGGGGGGGTTTTTCTCAGAAGTCCTGAAAGGGTCTCTCCCCACTTTCTGAAACGCGCTCCCTGAGAGCACTATATTTGTCGCTCCTCGAACTTCCAGGGGGCTTATTAGAGAGGGTTTTCCCTTCCATTCTTTTCCTCTCTGAGAAAAGATGTGTAGCAGTGGAGAACCTCACTAGAATAAATTGTCGCTCGAAATAAAGGCAGAGACATAGTATTCAGAGGTAGGCGTAGTGCATTCTGCACGTTCGGAGAGAAACGCGATTTCTCGGCCAGGAACGGCATAGTCTCCGGAGCGGTTCAGCGCGAATGCTGCTTTCTGCGTGTGAGAGCGAAGGAGTGCGATTCCGATGCCGACAAGTGCGAATTCAGCCTCCTGCACTCCCTCGCGAGTGGGGTTTTTCTCAGAAGTCCTGAAAGGGTCTCTCCCAACTTTCTGAAACGCGCTCCCTGAGAGCACTACAGCTGTTGCTCCTCGAACTTGAAAATGCCTTATTAGAGAGAGTTTTCCC
>NW_011148321.1:0-504 GCF_000146605.3 Meleagris gallopavo | reverse complement strand
CTCAGAGCGGTCAATGGAGTCCTCTAGGAATCAGCAGAAACCAACAGGAACCCACATCGGTGCCCCAGGGCCGGTGCTGGCCTCTGCCTCTGGCTTTGGACCCTTGGCCTGGTGCCGGCCTCTCGGGCTGTAGGTGTGGCTTTGGGCCCCAGGGCTGGTGCCGGGCTCTCGGGCTGTAGGTGTGGCTTTGGGCCCCAGGCTTGGTTCCGGGCTCTCGGGCTGTAAGTGTGGCTTTGGGGCCCCAGGCCTGGTGCCGGCCTCTCTGGCCGTGCTTCCCGCCCGTGAGCTGGTCGCCAGCCCTTTCAGGACTTGGCTTTAGGCTCCACGGCCGGTGCCAGGCCCGTCTGGCTGTAGATGTGGCTTTAAGGCCCCGGTTCTGGTGCTGGCCTCTGTGGCTCTAACTGTGGCAGTTATGGCCCCAGGGCAGGTGCTGGCTCTCTGGCTGGAGCTTCAGACTTCAGGGCCGGCACCGGGCCTCTCAGGCTGTGGCTTTAGGCCCAAAGC
>NW_011148320.1:0-690 GCF_000146605.3 Meleagris gallopavo | reverse complement strand
AAATCAGAAGAGACGCAGAACAGAATTTAAACACAACAAGGATGCACACAATGCCCTTAAAAACACCCACCGCATGGATGCAATTAGCACATAGGCCTATTAATGACAGCCATCCAGCTTGAGATCCTCCAGAAAAGCAGAGCTCACAGCTCTGAAAGAAAGCAGGAATCACTCACCCCATTCTAAGGGCTCACCCCACACCCCAAAGGAAGCAGTCTCCAGATTCACATGCTGCTCTTACACCTAGCAGCCCTTCAGTGCACTTGCCATCCCCCAAAAAGACAAGATCACAGCCCTGAAAGAAAAAAAGAAACCATTTACCCCATTCCAAGGATCAATACTCCCCCACGCTCTGAAGTGAAGGAAGCAGCTTCCAGGTCCAAATACCTACCAGCCCTTAAGTACGCTCAGGGTTCCCTGCTAAAAAAGAGAGAGAGCAGCTCCACAATGGAGGAGAAAAAAAAAAAAATAAAAAAAAATCACTCACTCCATCACCAAAGAACAAGGCATACTCCAAAGGAGCACTCCCCAGGTTCAGATGCTGCCCCTACTCTTTCCCAGCCCTTAAATGGGATCAGGGAGGGTGGAGCCTGGCTCTGCCCCACTCCACAGCCAAACTGCCCCAGCTGTGCTCGCGGGGCTGCACCCGCCCCAGGTGCGGGTTCCACAAAACAGGAGGGCAAGGGAATG
>NW_011148319.1:0-522 GCF_000146605.3 Meleagris gallopavo | reverse complement strand
GGCACTTGGGAGCACCGCAGCTCTGCTGCCACCTGTTGGACACAATACAGTCATGAAGGCACTGCCCTGCATCCGGGCCTCTTGCACAAACCTGTGCTCCTTGCTCGGAGCACATGGCTGCACTCTGTGCACCATGTTGCTTACCACCAGAGAAGGCTCAGCTACCCAACACCTATTTTTGCTTCCATCTTGTCTGATAACTGCTCATTATGCACAGCCCTCATCTTTGCTTTGGTGAGGTGGGGACTGCCATTGCTTCCTCAGTCCCACACACCCCTTCCCATCCCACACTGCCATGGCAGATCAGGTTCTGGACCACCCGAGGACCCAAACAGCCAGGAGTCTTTGGGTCCTGACAAGATGAGTCCCAGAGTTCCGAGGGAATTCACCGCTGCAGTCACCGAGCCACTCTCCATGGTATTTCAGAAGTCGAGGCAGTCAGGTCAAGTCCCTGCTGAGGAGAAAAAAGGTGACAGCACACCTCTCAGGAAGGATAGAAAGTGTGACGCGGGGAACTACCAG
>NW_011148318.1:0-518 GCF_000146605.3 Meleagris gallopavo | reverse complement strand
AGAATTACCAGTTTTTCTACACCCAAAATACGATCTTTCCTGCCAGAAAATGCCAGATTTCTCCCCCACGTATGGCATTTCCTCCCAGAAATGCCTCTTCTCTCAGAAAAAGATGACATTTCCTGCCAGAAATGCCAGGTTTCTCCCCGAAAATATGACATTTTCTCCCAAAAATACCACTTTTCTCACACAGCATATGACATTTTCTCCCAGAAATGCCTGCTTTCTCCCCCAGAATACGACATTTTCTCCCAGGACTACCTGCTTTCTCCAAAAAACGGGGACATTTTCGCCCAGAAATACCACTTTCTCCAGAAAAATATGACAGTTGGGGCCAGAATTAACAGTTTCCTCACCCCAAAATATGACATTTCGAGCCGGAAATAACAGTTTACTCACCCAAAGTGTGACTTTTTCTCCCACAAATCCCAGGGTTGTCCAAAAAATATCGAATTTTCTTGCAGGAATACCAGTTTACTCCCCCCAAATAGGACATTTCCTCTCCGATATGACAGTTT
>NW_011148317.1:0-313 GCF_000146605.3 Meleagris gallopavo | reverse complement strand
TAGGACAGGGTGTAGAGGTGCTGGTGATAGCAAGTTTAACATGAGCCCTGGCAGCCGGGTGGAGGGGCACAAAGCTGCTAAGAGGACTGGAAGGTGTGTGCTGTGGGGAGAGGCTGAGGGCACTTGCATTGCCTAGTCCAGAGAAGCAAAGGCCAGGAGATGGCCTCTTTGCTCTCTGCAAGTCCCTGAAGAGGGGAGTGCAGAGGAAGGTGCTGTGTTTACCTGGGAGCCAATGACAGGACGCTCAGGAATGGCACAGAGCTGCATCAGGGGAGGTTCAGACCAGACAGTAGAAAACATTTCTTTACTGTTA
>NW_011148316.1:0-627 GCF_000146605.3 Meleagris gallopavo | reverse complement strand
GGGCAGGCACAGCACCTGTGCCTGAGCGTCTGCAGAGCCGGGCAGAAGGACACCAACCTGATTGGAATTTGGATCCCCAGCGTGGTCATTTGGGATCGGAATCGCCTTTTGCCTCCGCAGACGGGGCAGAAGAAACGCATGGTGGCAGCGTGCAGGGCGTGTTTCTGCAGGAGAAGCACAAGCGTGAGCATGAGCGTGAGCGGGGCTGGCTGCTGCTGAGCACCAGCCGTGCCCACGGGGCGAGGGAGGGCTCCTACCCTGATGCAGGCCCGGTGGAACCAGGCCTGTTTGCACACGGGGCACACCATGGTGTGGTAGGACGTGCTGTCCCCCACGGGCTCCAGGCAGATGACGCAGATGGTGTTCTGCGATGGAGCTGCCTCCGCTGCCTGCTGAGGGCGATGCTCCCAGCAGAAGGACCTGCGCAGGAGGACAGAAGGGACGGGCGTGGTGAGAAGTGCTGTGAGGAGCGCAGAGGACCAGGAAAGAGCGCCAGGCCTGGGCTCTGGCTCTGGCTCTGGCTCTGGCAGGATGCTGGGAGGTGTCGCTGCGGGTTCCTCCCTGGGAGGGACAGGGAGGAACGGCAGCTTGGCTGCTGCTGACAGCCCTTACCTGTGCTGCCCAAAG
>NW_011148314.1:0-804 GCF_000146605.3 Meleagris gallopavo | reverse complement strand
GAGGACGGAGGCACTCTGTGTTCCTTTGTTACGGAGAAGGAGCTGCTCTGGATGAGGGCTTCCCTGCTGCAGCACAGAGCACAGCCCTGAGGGCTGCGTGTCCCATGTTGGCTGCAGGCTGTGCAGCCGGGGCTGCAGCCGGGCGCCCAGGGCTGTCGTGCAGAGCAGGTCCCTGCTGTGCCCCAGGGCGTGTGTGCCGGGGCGAGGGACGTCTGCCGCCTGCCAGGCTCAGCACTCAGCGTGCCCGGGGAGGCTGCCCAGGGCGCGTGCGGGGAGACGGTGTGGGGGAAGGAGCTCCCGGCAGGGCAGGGCAGGGCAGGGGCCTTCTGCTGACAGAGCTGCTGCCTGGGCGGGGGGCTCACAGCTACGCTGCACCAAGGGGCACAGCCAGGGATTTGCAAGGGGGAAACAAGGCAGGGAATTTCCATTTCCTCTTTGTAGGGAAGGAAGAAGGTTGGAGCTGTAAACTTTGGACACATCCCTGAGGCTTCTAAATTGCAGTTTTCTCAATCTGCTGCTTTGTCAACAGTCTCCTAATGTGCTTTCAGCCGCTCCTCTCCCAAAGGACAGCACCAGCTGAAATTGCAGTTCATTTCTGCAGACATAAACAGACACATACCCTCCAGATATACAGCTTTCTCTAAGACAAATTTAAGTGCACAGATGTTGGGATAGCTGGTCTGAGGGAAGCAAGGGTAGACATATGATCCATGGAAAGTTCCTAAGAAGAAAATATACCCAGAAAGCAGTGATACGACAATAGAGTATCATAGAATCATAGAATCACCAAGGTTGGAAAAGACC
>NW_011148313.1:0-583 GCF_000146605.3 Meleagris gallopavo | reverse complement strand
GCCCAGCAGTAAGGGCCGATGCACACCCGCCAGCGTTTACCCATTCCAGAGCCCGGCACAATAGGGTTCCCCCCAGAGCTCTGAATTGCGCTTCATGGTGCCCAGAAGGCTGCCTATTCCTCTTTGTTCTGTGTCTTGCTTGTCTCTGGTCTTGCACTGTTTTCACTATTACTATTCTCTTGTCCTCCGATTTTTGTGTTCCTTGCCCCATTCTCTTGGCCTAATGACCCCTTGGCTTTGTGTTGCCACGTTCATGTCGGCATTCAGTTTTGGCGTTCCCTGCCGTATTGTCTGGGCCGTCATCCTTGGCATTTCCTTCCATGTTCTCTTGGCCCTTGCCTTTGCCTGGGCATTCCCTTGCCCTCCTGTTTTTGTGGAACCTGCACCTGGGGCGGGGTGCAGCCCTGCGAGCACAGCTGGGGGCGGTTTGGCTGTGGAGTGGGGCAGAGCCAGGCTCCACCCCTCCCTGATCCCATGTAAGGGCTGGGAAGAGTAGGGGCAGCATCTGAACCTGGGGAGTGCTTCCTTTGGAGTATGCCTTGTTCTTTGGTGATGGAGTGAGTGATTTTTTTTCTTTTTTTTT
>NW_011148312.1:0-494 GCF_000146605.3 Meleagris gallopavo | reverse complement strand
TGCAGAGTCTGCCACCAAAAATCAAAAGCGGGGCTCCCCCAAAGGCGGGGGAGTGTCCTGTCCAGTCCTGCCCACGCTGACCAGGGCGTGGGGTGCCCAGGAGAAGCAGAGCCCCACCTGAGGCTCACAAACAGGTTGGCAGTTCCTGTCTGTGCCATTCCTGGGTGCCTGCCTGAGCCCTTCTTTGTTGCTGGCTCCAAGTTGGCTTCCTGAGGCACTTCTTGCAAGGAGCCTCTGACTTAGACAGGAGAAGAGAAGTGCCCGTGTGGCAATCAACATCAATTTGTGGGCAACTTGACATTTCAAAGCATTGCTTTGGAGCCGCTTGCCCTTCGGAAGAGGGTGCTCAGCAGTGTTTACTGGCAGAATATCTGGCCTGAGAGCAGAAACTCCAGCTTGGTATGGCAGAAGTCGGGAAGGACACCATCGTAGCTCGTGCAAACCAGGATGCGGGTGGGCACCTCCCTGCTCCATCTTATCTGCTGGCAAGGCCC
>NW_011148311.1:0-581 GCF_000146605.3 Meleagris gallopavo | reverse complement strand
GCTCTAAATATTTTGTACCTTACTTGTTCTATTGGGCTTAGGAAGGAAGGCCTTGTGAAGCATCCTCCGTCTTCATTTGGGCAGCACACTTTGACATTTCATGGACCTTACCTGAGTATAAGGTGTCAAAGGGGGAAAAGCCCATCTCCCTAACCTGTTTCCTTCTAGAACACAATCCTGAAGAGGATTTGGTTTACTTTTTTTTCTGGAGACTTGGATTCTTAAATGGTTTTGGCTGTAGCTATTTCTGCTGTAAATTCCTTTTCCTGGCCTGTAGTAGCAAAGTGCAAGTGGAGTGCTTTGGAAATGGTCTGAAGTTGCCAGGTTGCTTGTGGTCACAGACATAATGTGGAACTATCTGTGGTGCCAGGGATAATTATGTTTGATGAACTTGAAAGCTTTCAGTAGTATTACAGCCATAATACAAATCATTCCCTGACCTCTAGAATTCTGTGTAAAATTGCTAGCTAGCTAGCAAGCTGCAGATGCTATTTGGTGTCAAGACAAGCTCTCCAAATAAATACATTATTCCACTTGAAGATTGTTCTGTTCCAAGTGCTAGGGAATATTGTTCAGAAATG
>NW_011148310.1:0-785 GCF_000146605.3 Meleagris gallopavo | reverse complement strand
CCGTGCGGGGCCGCAGCCCGCGCCTGCTGCGCGGGTCGTCCGCTACGGCGGTGCGGGCCGGTGCTGAAGGGCGAGAAGGGCCCCGTAGTAAAACGCGAGGAAAGGGCTTCGCAGGGACTAAGGATGGGGGGGAGAGGGAGGAGTTAGAGACAGCTTGTAGGAAGCAAGAATGACAGGAAAAATAAGGGATGGCAGACTCCGGGGTCTGGGGATAAGGAGGGGCTGAAGGCCGCAAAACAGGAAGGGTTGGAGAACAGCCCCGAGGACGCCTGGCAGCGAGGCGATTCGATGTCCGCAGGGCGAGCTGAAACGGGGCTGGGGGGCTGCCCTCCGCAGGGTCAGAAGCGAACAGGGAGAAAGACTGCGAGCCTCCGCGGGGAAGATGAGGATTCTGCATCCCACGGCCACCAGGAGGAGACCCTCACCGCTCACCGCTCACTGTGCACGCGCGAGGGAGGGCCGCGTGCTGCTGGGTTCTCGGAACGTAAGGAACGTGGATCCCAATTCCTGGAAACTACTGATCACGTATCAGTTCGGCCTCTCGCTGCAGCACTTCTTCCTGACGCTGTGCGAGTTAAGAGCAGCTCTCCCCCTTGCACCCGGAGTCGCAGCCCTGATTAAACACACCTGCTTTTATAACTGCTTTGTGGTCAGAGAGTCTGATTCCACACATCAGCGTGCGCCGGGCCCATCTGTGTGCGTGTGGGAAGAGAGAGGCAGCGGGCCTTTGGGGGCCGGGTCGGGGGGCTGGTGGGGGCTGCAGACTGTCACTGAGACATGAGATG
>NW_011148309.1:0-663 GCF_000146605.3 Meleagris gallopavo | reverse complement strand
GCCTGTGTCAGCACGGCGGCCAGCACCAGGACTCGGGCCGCTTTCCTGGCACGCTCCGCTCGGGCCGCTGTTGGCTGTGATGGGCACCGCTGGGTGTAGCAGGAGACGTGGCCGCAGCGATGAATATGGCTCCCCCGTAGCCCCTGGGCTCCTCGCTGGCCCCCACGAGACCCGCAGTGCAGCGGCAGTGTTCCAGGGGCACCAGCACCGGCCCCAGCCCTACCCCTCCAAAGGTGGGCTGTGCACAAACGGCCTCTTGGACTGGGGCAATGTGGGTCTCTGAAGCAGATGGACCGCAGAAGTGTTGGACTGTCAACGCTTTGGGCTGGGAAATGTTGGTTGGGGGGTGGGAATTGCGGGTGGGGGGGTGGGAATTGCGGGTGGGAAATGGGTGGAGGGTGGGAAGGGCTGGAGTGGGAATTGCGGGTGGGTATGAGTGGGGGGGGAATTGTTTGGGAGGTGGGATCTTCTTGGAGTGGGAAACGAAATGGCTGTACTGTGAGATTGTTGGGGTGGGAAATGACTGGGGTGAGAAATGGCTGTGGTGGGAGATGGTTGGCATCCAAAATTCTTGTACTCTGTAACTGCCCACCCTGGAGGTGTTCAGGGAAGGTTTAGACGCTGTGCTGAGGGACATGGATTAGTGAGAACTGTTGCTGACAG
>NW_011148308.1:0-367 GCF_000146605.3 Meleagris gallopavo | reverse complement strand
GGGAAGCGTTTTTGTGCCTTGCAGTCCACCGCTGTTTGCAACTAGCAATAAGTAAAGGCACTCAGTGCACGTTGAGATAGTTTTGCCTGGGAAGATGATTGGTGAGTGAGCTCCCTGTCTCAGTGTTCGCGCTTGATGGAGATTTCCCATCTTATTCTCCACCCTCTCCTGCTGCGGACAGAGGGAGGGAGTGGCAGTGTGGGCATCGGGCTGCCGGCCAAGGTCGGACCTGTGCAGCTAAATGTACTCTCGGTGACATCTCGAGAACGCACCTGATACATGCTAGGCAATCTATTGCATTTCCAAAGAAGGAGGTGCTCCAGAGCCTGTCCGACACTCTGCAGTACTGCAGCACTTTAAGTGTTGT
>NW_011148307.1:0-667 GCF_000146605.3 Meleagris gallopavo | reverse complement strand
CTTTGCATCGCTTCCTTTTGTGCACAGCCCCCCATTGCTCTGCCCCTTGTTGCACCCCTCTTCTGCAGCATTGTTTAGAATCCCCCCTACTAAAAGTGCAGTTAGCTCAGAAATCCAGGTTTGTTTTGAATTAGCGTTTTTAATGGAAACACAAGCTTGCAGCCAGTGCTGTGAATCTATCACTGGGCTGTGAGACACTCCTGGCGTGAATTCTCTCTCTGTACCACTGGTTTTGTAGCAGTCATTGTTCCCTTTGCCTCGATATCCCTCTGGGTTCTCTGTAGGTGTCCCTTTCTGGAATTGTACTTCTCATTGGGAAACACAGCCTTTCCTCTTTGCTTTTGTGCACAGAACACCTGTATTTTATCCTCCTTTACATGAACTTTATGACAACCTTTGGGCTGTAATACCCCTGACAACGAAACACAACTTGCATTTCAAAGTGGCGCTGCTGTGTTTTGTACCAATTTCCAGATCAGTGCTCCTGTGGTCTCTTAGGTAGGACAGGGTGAAGGGGAGCGGCGTGAAGCTGTGTGCATTCCCTGCTGCGGAGCCGTGCCGGTGGCGGGGGGTTGGTTTGCTTTTTCTTGGTCAGGGTGGGAAGGAGCTCTGGGTTAGAGGAGCATCCCGATGGCACGCGTGGGATCAGCAGCTCTGCCAGAGGAGG
>NW_011148306.1:0-673 GCF_000146605.3 Meleagris gallopavo | reverse complement strand
AGAAAATAAACGTACATAAACAGATGCCCTTATCCACACGTGCCAATCTGGGTGCGAGGACTGAAAAGCCTTGGTTCACTGTATCCTTCAAATGCTCTGCAGGCTATTTAGGTCAGAACTAATAGAATACCCAATATAAGTCAAGTTGCATCATTTGGTGCTCATTCTATGATATTATTGCCAAGACAGAACTCGTCAAATCTTTTCACTTGGTAACATAAGACTTGCTGTGCACAGCCAGGATTCAGATGTTAAATACGGGAATCCGTTACATACATCCCATCTTAAAATACCAAACAGCATTATGGTATATTGTTCCGACTGTGTCACATCTCCCATTATCAAGTTCTGCCTTGCCAGTCCTTCGTCTTCAGAATTTTGAAATCCTACTATTGTAAAAACTGCTGACTATCTATGCAGTTGTACATGAAGTGCAGTTTCCTCGAGGACACAGCGCTGTGCTTCTTAGATGAACATCTTAGGCTGGATGTTCTCCCCACAAACGACAGGTGCTTTCCCCCCTCCTCTGGCAATGTGGCCTTTATTCTGTGGCCGTTCTTCTGACACTAACGATCAGTGTTCAGGAAACATCCACTCTAGTTCGCAGGTTTGCTTCTGTCCTAGAGTCAAGGGCACAGGTTATTTATTCAGATAGCTTCAGCATACCACTGCA
>NW_011148305.1:0-587 GCF_000146605.3 Meleagris gallopavo | reverse complement strand
GCAAGGCAAGGCAAAGAATGGAAAGCAAAGGAGCAAACTGAAAGCAAAGCCACAAACATACTCTGAACAGGAAGGAATGCTTGCAGCAAGGAACAAGATCACACAAAGAAAGGAGCAGGAAAGACAAAGAATACACAAATAGGAAACAAAGACAATGCAAAAGCAACAAAAAAACTCACTACAGAAAAAAACAAATGAGAATTTGCAAAACAAGGATGGAGAGCAAAGCAAAGCAAAACGAGGTCGAGAAATACAAGAGGAAAGCCAATGAATTCAATACACTAGCATGGCAAAGCAAAGAATCCTAGCAAAGTAAAGAGAGAACTAAGCTCACCAGTGCTTAACAATGGAAAGAAAGAAGGAAAATTTAACAGCAATGCAAGGCCCCGATACCAACAATAAGCAAAGAGCAAACCAAAGCAAGAAAAACCAGCAAAAGGAAAGAAAGAGTAAGTAATAAAAAGCCAAGGAGAGCAAAGCAAAATCACTTGAAATCCTCACAAACAGAGGGGAATACGCTCAGGAAAGGAAAAGCAGTTCCAAGAATAGAAACAAAAGGGAAATAAAACAACAACTAGGAAAAAAAC
>NW_011148304.1:0-679 GCF_000146605.3 Meleagris gallopavo | reverse complement strand
CAGAAAATTTGAAAATTTCCCCCAGAAACACTAGCTTTCTCCCAGAATTAGGACATTTCCTGCCAGAAATAACACTTTTCTAGCCCAAAGTAGGACATTTTCTCCCAGAATTACCAGTTTTCTCACCCAAAATTACGATCTTTCCTGCCAGAAATGCCAGATTTCTCCCCCCACGTATGGCATTTCCTCCCAGAAATGCCTCTTTTCTCAAGAAAAAGATGACATTTCCTGCCAGAAATGCCAGGTTTCTCCCCGAAAATATGACATTTTCTCCCAAAAATACCACTTTTCTCACACAGCATATGACATTTTCTCCCAGAAATGCCTGCTTTCTCCCCCAGAATACGACATTTTCTCCCAGGACTACCTGCTTTCTCCAAAAACGGGACATTTTCGCCCAGAAATACCACTTTCTCCAGAAAAATATGACAGTTGGGGCCAGAATTACCAGTTTCCTCACCCCAAAATATGACATTTCGAGCCGGAAATAACAGTTTACTCACCCAAAGTGTGACTTTTTCTCCCACAAATCCCAGGGTTGTCCAAAAAATATCGAATTTTCTTGCAGGAATACCAGTTTACTCCCCCAAATAGGACATTTCCTCTCCGATATGACAGTTTTCCTGACAGAAAATTTGAAAATTTCCCCAGAAACACTAGCTTTCTCCCAGAATTAGGA
>NW_011148303.1:0-327 GCF_000146605.3 Meleagris gallopavo | reverse complement strand
GAAAATGGCATATTTTTGGGAGAAAGCGGCTATTTGCGGTATAAAATGTCGTTTTTATGCGATAAAACTGGCATTTCTTGGAGAAAATATCATATTTTTGGGGAAAAATCTACTATTTCTTGGAAAAGGTGTCATATTTAAGGGAAGAAATCTGGTATTTCTGGAGAAAATGTCATGTTTGGGGATAAAATAGGTATTTCTGGTGAAAAACGTAGAGTCTTCGGTGATAAAACTGGAATTTCTGGAGCAAAATATCATATTTTGGGAGAAAACTCGTATTTCTGGGAGAAAATGTCATGTTTTGGGGGCAAAATCTGATATTTCTGG